>NC_057801.1:162099993-162187188 GCF_018294505.1 Triticum aestivum | reverse complement strand
GAGGGGGGCTCGCCAGAGAGGTGCCCCACTATCTATCTTAGGGTTCAGGGTGGGGCCGGTGGTCGCCGGCAGTGGCGGGGCGGTGGCGTGGGGATCGCCGGAGAAAAAGCTCGGCACGGGGGGGCCTAGAGGGATGGCCGGGGCGGTGGCGGACCGGTGGTGCGGAGTGTTTTTGGGGCGGGTGGGGCGGCGCACCGCCAGCCGCGGGCGGCGAGGGGCTGCTGTTTGGCTGATGGTGGCTGGCGGCTCAGGGGGGTGGAGGTTGAAGATGAACCGCAGTCCCTTGATTTTGTATCCAACGGCTGCAAAATTGTCTGACCAAAGATGAAAAAGTCGGTCGACCGACGTGTAGCCTCACCTTGCTAGTGCGTTCAATTTCAATAGGAAAATTCAGTTTCGACAGCAAAATTCAGTTTCGACAGTTAAGTTCAGTTTCGACAGTTAAATTCAGTTTCGACAGTTAAGTTCAGAGATGAGCGGCTGATGTATTTTACATCTAGCACTTTCTAGTTATGTATTTTACGTCATGTATTGGAGATGCTATTAGAACTCCACTCAGGTTAATGTTGTTCATTGTGTCTCTTGTCCTGCTTCAGCCTCGTCGTCGTACAACTCACCGGAGCTGCTCCAACGACGAAACCCTCCATCACAGCGGAGCAGTACCTCAGGCTCCATCTCCAGACGCCTAAGATCTTCTTCGCCTCCTCCGACAGCAAAGTCAGCCGGAGCATCCTCACCGGACAACCCAATCATGCTGAGATCGACATGGCTTCGCCAAAGAGGTTGTACACTTGTTGCATCCACTGAGCACACGGATTTGTTCCTTTAGTGTCTCCTTGAAAGAAAAACGTAGGAATTTTAATTTTCACTTGTCCTCCTTTTCAAATTCCTATTCATTAAGCACAAGACTAAGATATAGTAGCATAATAGCATTATAACCGTACATTTTCTTGTGGTTTGACTTAATCTCACCATGCTTCTTTGCATCCTGTGATCTTCCAATTGTTGTGAATCAAACACCCAGATTGGCAGAAATCATGTGTTTTTAAATTCTCTGATTTGCACGTGCATTCCTATCCTATTCCTGTCTATTTCCTATCCCTGCATTGTTGGAATCCTCCAACTCAAACGAGCCCTTACAGAATTACTTCTCTTACTGATAGTTGTCAAAGAAAACCTTGCGTGGTTTGTCCCGCTCCTGCTCCGTCGTTGTCCACCCCAGCTTAGCTACTCCAACGATAGAAGGGTCCAGCTCAGCCTCCGGACTGTCTTTCGCCGCCTCAGATCTTCTTCCCCACCGCCAGCAGTCATGAAAACTGCATTACCATCATCAACCGAGCAGATGACCTCGAGGACTACACGGGTCCGCAAGAGAGGTCACACTCTTTCGTGTCTGCTTACGTTATGCATCGCTTAATATTACATGCTACTTTGTTGTCCTGTTCACCGATTAGACTCTAAGTCAGCTCCAAACTAATGGTCAAACTTGAGTTTTTAAATGGTTGTGGGGTACATATCAGGGCCGCAATCAATAGTATCTATCTACTACCTGGTTAATCACCGGTGTCTACTATGAGTTTCATGTTGGGTGGGAAACAAATAGTAAAGAAGCCATTATCTGTATTTTTTAACTGAAGCCATTATCTGCCTGCTATTATTGGTTTTGGGTCTATCCACAGGTTGCTACCATCACTCTGGATTTCTGCATGCACTCCTTACATAATCTCACTATGTTTCATTCCTATGCATGACAGTTATTGTAAACAATGGAACTGAACATGTAGAGCAAAAGAGACGAGCCTTGCGTAGCAATAAAATTTCATACAGACGTCTCTCCATTGTAGGTGCAAAGGCAGCCCCCCCTCCACGCATTTCGGATTGTAATCGAGAGGAAGATATCTGTTCTGAGGGGGATTCAGAAGGAGAAGACAATTCCTATTTACCCCCTGAGGTCTTTGCTCTAACTTGCATGCTGATGTTGGTTATATCATGCATATGGTGTCTTGCATTGCTTACATTATACATCAAATATGTCATATGCTTATGAGGGAGTCCTAGATTAGGGGGTGTCTGGATGGCCGGACTATGACCTTTGGCCGGACTCCTAGACTATGAAGATACAAGATTGAAGACTTCGTCCCGTGTTCGGATGGGACTTTCCTTGGCATGGAAGGCAAGCTTGGCGATACGGATATGTAGATCTCCTCCCATTGTAACCGACTCTATGTGACCCTAGCCCTCTCCGGTGTCTATATAAACCGGAGGGTTTTAGTCCGTAGGATGAACAACAATCATACCATAGGCTAGCTTCTAGGGTTTAGCCTCTCTGATCTCGTGGTAGATCTACTCTTGTACTACCCATATCATCAATATTAATCAAGCAGGAGTTGGGTTTTACCTCCATCGAGAGGGCCCGAACCTGGGTAAAAACATCGTGTCCCTTGTCTCCTGTTACCATCCGCCTAGACGCACAGTTCGGGACCCCCTACCCGAGATCCGCCGGTTTTGACACCGACATTGGTGCTTTCATTGAGAGTTCCTCTGTGTCATCATGTTTAGGCCCGATGGCTCCTCCAATCATCAACAACGAAGTGGTCCATGGTGAGACTTTTCTCCCCTGGCCATCAGGTCAGATTTGAAGCTTGAACTACACGGCTGACATCCGTGGAGACTTGATCTTCAATGGATTCGAGCCACAGCCGGGCACGCCGCACTGTCACGATGGGCATGATCTAGCTCTGCCACCGAACAGTGCCCAGGAGGCCGCCCCAGTGTTCGCTCTGACCCTTAGCTCGGAGCTGACTGCGTCGATCGAGGACGGGTGGCTGGACACCGCCTCGGGGGCTGCAATTCCTATGGCGATCGAGCCGAACACCAGCCTTGTCCTTTACAAAGCTTGTGACTCCAAGGTGCCGGACTCCTTTCCGGACTCCGAACATTCCGCGCCCCTACCGATTGAACCCGATTGGGCGCCGATCATGGAGTTCGCTGCCGCGGACATCTTTCAGCACTCACCCTTCGGCGACATTCTGAATTCACTAAAGTCTGTCTCTTTATCAGGAGAGCCCTGGCCGGACTATGGTCAGCAAGGTTGGGATGCGGATGATGAAGAAATTCAAAGCCCACCCACCACCCACTTCGTAGCCACTATCGATAATTTAACCGACATGCTCGACTTCGACTCCGAAGACATCGACGGTATGGACACCGATGAAGGAGATGACCAAGAACCAGCGCCTATATGGCACTGGAACACTACTAGGGAAAAGCCTAGCAGCAGCGCGGGTTTTAGGCCTATCAGTAGCGCGGGCAGGAGCGCTACTGATAAGGCGCTACAGCTAGTGCTTAGCAATAGCGCGCCTGGACCCACGCTACTGATAAATTGACTTAGTAGTAGCGCTTCTTCAAAACCGCACTACTGGTAATTAGTAGTAGCGCTTCTCCTTTCCTGCGCTACTACTATTATTTAGTATTTTGTTTCTTTTTTATTTCATGTTGTATTCATACACCTTTACACAAGTTTTCATACAACAGGAATTTAGAGATTGTTTAACTCATCATAATGAGTTACTACATCACGGGGGGAAAGAACCGTGGATTAGTTTCAAGTGGATGTCCATCCACTTGAAACTAATCTGCGGTTCTTTCACCCAATGATATAATAATATCATCATCATCATCATATCATTAACAACTTATCATCATAATACATCATTGTCATATAACACCTCCTCAAGATCATCGTTTTCATCATTGACATCACATAACACCTCCTCAAGATCATCATTATCAACTCTAACACATTACCACATAATAAACATATTGTACCTCATAGGACCTATTACATTCGATTAAGACCTACTACATTTTCTAAGGTAAAATAGCAAAAAACAAGATAGCCCCTGACTCTCCATTATGGAGAATGGAGATTAGCCTGTCTCCAATTCTTGCCTTTCGTTGAATGTTACTTCCAAGAACCTCCTTGCGAATGTCCATACATTTCTTCCATTCTTTGACGAACATGTGTTCACGGGTTTTAGAAATCCGATATGCACAGGTGAGCTCCGTAGATTTACCTGGCAGTATGTTCAGAACTGAGAGGCGACCATACAGAGACATCAGATGAGGCACACAATCCATCGGGAGTTTCTGTTGAAAAACATAATAATAAGTTCGTAGTTAGCAATGATGTACTAGTTTTAGAAGTATGCAAAAGATGCACGAATGTCGTAATAGTAAAAAATCTTACCAGGGTATCTCCAGAGAAGTTACCGTGGTTCAACACATGCACTAGTGGCACGTATTCACCATAATTTGGAGGAGTTCGATAATAGTTATTATAATTCTCAAGAAGAGTACAAAATGCGATCAGATGATTTTTCTCCTTATACGTTAACTCGGTGCCATCGGTGTAGTGGGTTTTATCTACCATCTTCCGCACAGTCTTTGAAGAATCAAAATAAGATGTCAATGGAAATAAGCTATCAACTATTTTGAAATAAACACTATAAATTAGTTAATAACTATGTTTGAGAAACTCACATAGCAGTACAATCGGAAGCGTATCAACAAGGACCCAAATGTCCATATTGTCTTGCTCGATGTCAGGATCACCAAGATCCATGGTGACAATCATACCCTCATAAAAACCATACATTTTGCAAAGTGCTTCCCAATTTTGGCAACCAAAATGGGTTACGCTCTAAGCATTGCACATATTTACTTCAAAATCCATATCATGATGGGTCCTTAGGTGTATTTTCATTGTTTCGAAATTTTCATGGTCTTCAAAACCCATCCTCTCCAAGACATAGCGTCTTGCGGCATGGGATAAGCTAGTCGAATTGTAAAATATGAAAATTAGACATTGAAATAGTTGAAGTCATGCTTAATTATGAAAAAAACAATTGTCGTTGTTGCGTACCGTTTCACAATCGAAGGTCTCCTCGAGCTTAATGCTGAAGCGCCGTTCTTCGTCCAGCCGAACGAACCTGTCGCACATACCTCGATCGTCGTGGCACCGGCTACACTCCCCCGGGAGACTGTCGTCGTTCGAGTAAAACATTTCCTATGTTCATAATTCAAAGATTAAACTTGTACATATTCTAGCACAAGTCATGCCAGAATTCACGAAAAAATCCGGCATGACCTTTGCTAAGAAGGACATATCGAGCGCCGGAAATTTACCGGAACGGCAATTAATCAACACTTCGGCAAAACATAGGCCACTCGGAGATGTAAACTGAACATGAAGGGCCACTTGGGCAACCACATATCCTATTTGAGCAACAACACAAGATATACAAGGATATTTGGCTGGTCTCACCTCGATGTCGGAGGGGGTCGGTGAATGGGACGACGGCGGGGATGTTGGAGGGGGTCGGTGACGGGGACGACGGCGGGGATGTCGGAGGGGGTCGGTGACGGGGACGACGGTGGTCACCTGAAATCATATAAGTTATCACTAATACATCCCGAATAATTGCTTAAACTAAAAAATAACAACAAATATGACATGTTCAACTAGTTTTATTAATTCAACTAGTTCTTACTAAATATAAACTTACTATAAATAGAAAAAAACTAGTTCTTTCTAAAAATAAAGTAGTTCAACTAGTTATATTAATTATCTTACTAAAAATACATTAGTTCTATTAATTCAACTACTTCAACTAGTTTATTAATTTACTTACTAAACTAGTTATGAACCCTAAATTAACATCTACTACTACTAAAAATCTAGTACTAACTAAATTAACATCTAGTACTAGCAATGAACCCTAAATTAACATCTACAACAACTAAATCTAGTACTAACTAGTGGCAGGGGGTGGGGGCGACGGAGAGGTAGCTAGGGGCGGCGAGGTCGAGGGCGGTGGGAGAAGGGATGCCGGTGGAGGAGAGAGAGTGCGGCCGCAGGCGAAGGGAGGAGGGCGGTGGCGGAGGAGGGAGGGGCAGCCGCAGGTGGAGGGAGGATGTGCGAGGAGGAGGGAGGAGGGACGAAAGGAGGGGAGTACCTCGGCGGCGGATGGACGAAGGCGGCGGCGGCGGTTACGCACGACGACGGTTATCGGCACGGGGGGCGAGAGTGAGAGTGTGAGTGAGGGCGCCGGTCGTGTGCGTGGGGATAAGGTAGGGATAGTTGTAGCACGTTTGCCGAAATGCGCTACAGATAATCAGAATAGCAGTAGCGTGTTGCACATAAACCGCTACTGCTAAGTGTAACTATACAAAAAATACGCGTCAATGCAAAAATACATTGGCCATCAATGATCTTTTTGTGTACAATCTGAATTGTCAATATGAGTCCTATCCGGTAGGAACCGGAGAGGACTCATATTGCGGCCACAAATTGTACACATAGAGTTCAGTGAAGACCAACTGGTTGTGGTAGTTTCAGAAATAACATATTTAAGGTGGTAAACACCCTGTTCATGGAGCGAGGTGGGACTAAACTTGTGGGCTGATCTTAGCAGTAGCGGTTTCCCATAAGTGCGTTGCTGCTAACTTCTATAGCAGTAGCACTATTCAATAAAGCGCGCTACTGCTATAACTAGCGGGGGGGCGAGGTCATGGCATTATAGCAGCACCGCGGTTCGCGGTGGACGCGCTACTGCTATTTTCCTGTCAGCAGCGCGTTTCTCTAACACGCGCTGCTGCTAAATAGCAGTAGCGTGGTATTTTAGGGAGCGCTGGTGGTAAGATTCTGTGTATAGGCTTTTCCCTAGTAGTGGAAGGCCACCTCGTCATACGACATATACATGGTGGACACCCCAAAAGAAGGGAATGGCGATGGAATAACGGAGGATGACCCCTCCAAGAAGCAGCCTAAGCGCCGGCGTCAGCAGCGTCGCTCTAAATCCCGCCAAAGCAAAAACGGCGATTCCGGCACGGGAGATAATAACACCCCGGACAGTGCCGAAGACAACCCCCTCTAGCAGGATTCAACACAGGAGGATGGAGAAACCAGCCCTCATGAGAGAGCGGCAGACAGAGAGGTAGAGGACGATAATTACATGCCTTCCTCCGAAGACGAGGCAAGCCTCGATGACGACGAATTCGTCGTGCCTGAGGATCCCGTCGAATAAGAGCGTTTCAAACATAGGCTTATGGCCACAGCGAGCAGCCTAAAGAAAAAACAGCAACAGCTCAGAGATGACCAAGACTTGCTAGCTGATAGATGGACTGAAGTCCTTGCGGCCGAGGAGCACGAACTCGAACGCCCCTCCAAGAGCTACCCAAAGCGCAGGCTGCTACCCCGATTAGAGGAGGAAGCACCTACACCTACATTACCAGCGCACGACTCAGCCGACCGGCCACCTCATGGCCGCGACAGAGAGGCCTCTCGGCCATTCACTCAAGCCGCACCCCGGCGTCGCTCAAAAAATACCAAGGCACGGGGGAATGCGCCAGACCTGCGAGACATATTGGAGGACAAGGCAAGGCAAACAAGATCGATCTATGGATCGCGTGGGCGCCCCACGACACGTGATGATAACCGTCATGCCGGATATGGCAAATACGGCCAGGCCGAACACAGAAGACAAAGCTCATTTGAGCTACATCGTGATATAGCCCAGTACAGAGGCGCCGCACACCCACTATGCTTCACAGATGAAGTAATGGATCATCAAGTCCCCGAGGGTTTTAAACTCGTAAACATCGAATCATACGATGGCACAACAGATCCTGCGGTATGGATCTAGGACTATCTCCTTCATATCCACATGGCCCGCGGTGATGATCTACACGCTATCAAATACCTCCCACTCAAGCTTAAAGGACCTGCTCGGCATTGGCTTAACAACTTGCCAGCAGAGTCAATTGGTTGCTGGGAGGACCTGGAAGCCGCATTCCTTGACAATTTCCAGGGCACCTATGTGCGACCACCAGACGCCGATGACCTAAGCCACATCATTTAGCAGCCAGATGAATCGGCCAGACAATTCTGGACACGGTTCCTAACCAAGAAAAAACAAATAGTCGATTGTCCGGACATAGAGGCCCTCGCAGCCTTCAAACATAAAATCCGTGACGAATGGCTTGCCCGACACCTAGGACAGGAAAAGCCGAAATCCATGGCAGCCCTCACAACACTCATGACCCGCTTTTGCGCGGGAGAAGACAGCTGGCTAGCTCGTAGTAATAACATGACCAAGAGCCCTGGTAATTTGGATACCAAGGACAACAATGGCAGGTCGTGTCACAACAAACACAAGCGCTGCATTAACGGTGACAATGTTGAGGATATGGCAGTTAATGCCGGATTCCGAGGCTCTAAACCCGGTCAGCGGAAAAAGCCATTCAAAAGAAGTACTCCGGGCCCGTCCAATTTGGACCGAATACTCAATCGCTTGTGCCAGATACACGGCACCCCCGAAAAACCAGCCAATCACACCAACATGGATTGTTGGGTGTTCAAGCAGGCAGGAAAGTTAAGCGCCAAAAACAGAGACAAGGGGCTGCATAGCGATGACGAGGAGGAGCCCCGGCTGCCGAACAATAGGGGACAGAAGGGCTTTCCCCCACAAGTGCGGATGGTGAACATGATATACGCAACCCAGATCCCCAAAACGGAACGGAAGCGTGCACTCAGGGACGTATATGCGTTGGAGCCAGTCGCCCCAAAGTTCAACCCATAGTCCTCCTGCCCGATCACTTTTGATCGAAGGGACCACCCCACTAGTATCCGCCACGGCGGATTCACCGCATTGGTTCTAGACCAAATCATTGACGGATTTCACCTCACTATAGTCCTTATGGACGACGGCAGCAGCCTGAACCTGCTTTATCAGGATACAGTGCGAAAAATGGGCATAGATCCCTCAAGGATTAAACCCACAAGGACGACCTTTAAAGGCGTCATACCAGGTGTAGAGGCCAACTGTATAGGCTCAGTTACACTCGAAGTGGTCTTCGGATCCGTGGATAATTCCGAAGCGAGGAGTTAATCTTCGACATAGTCTCGTTCCGCAGCGGCTATCATGTGCTGCTCAGACAAACCGCATTTGCTAAGTTCAATACGGTGCCGCACTACGCATACCTCAAGCTCAAGATGCTAGGCCCTCGAGGAGTCATTACGGTCAATGGAAACACCGAACGCTCTCTCCAAACGGAGGAGCATACGGCGGCCCTCGCGGCGGAAGTACAAAGTAGCCTCTCAAGGCAATTCTCCAGTCCAGCTATTAAATGACCGGACACCGTCAAGCGCGCCCGAAGTAACCTACAGCCAGACTGCCTGCCGCGTTCCGAGCAAGTGTAGCAGTGCGGCCCCAACCCCAGCGCTCGTGAAAGTGCGAAACCAGTACTACGCGTACATAATTACGCTCTGGAAATACCATGGGCATAAGGCGAGGGGCACAACCACGGCACGCCCAAAATGCGGCTCAACCACACTACGGGCTCCCGATTTTGTCATTCTTTTTTTTACTTTCGGGACTCCACTATCCGGAAGGCCTGTCCGGCAGTACAATCGCCGAACTCACGATACAACAGCCAGGGAAGCAACAAGCTATGTTGAACGTCCAGGTGGTCTCTATAACGAGCTAAATTCCTGTCTTACATAAAGTCTCGCAGCTTGCCCCTGTACGGGGACATGTCCAATAATCCCATCTCTTGCTTATCGCACTATTTGTATCGTTCTGCTCTCACAACAGCCTTTTAATAAACAATACATAGCTCTTGTCTGTTATTGCATTCACTTTTTATGTAAATATGTTCATTTATGACATTATGCAACCGAGCACTTTGGTACGGCCAATATACCAGGGGCTCAAGTACCGCAGAATATGGTGTGAGAAGTCTGAACACTCTCACGAGTGCGGCACCCCGAACTTATAGCATTATATGCATCGGCTCCGAATCATGTCTTGGATCAATAGTTGGGTTTGCCCGGCTCCCATGTTTTGGTACCTTATGTTCCGTTATATCGGCTAAGGTAGCGCTAGGAGAAATACTGCGATTGTGCCCCAGTTGAGCTGGGTTAAGCACCTCAGTAGAGAAAGCTAAAACTGACCGTCATGATAGGGCGAGAGCCGGTCGCTGTTCGAGAGGTTTTCTAGTCCCTAAAGACTTATGCCGCTTAGAGCGAGGAGCTGGCTTTATCTGGCCTAGGCGTGGATAGCGCCCCGAACTCGGTCTTCCGAATACTAGGGGCTTTGCCTAAATTTAAAATTATAGAATTCTATGGCTAAGTGAGAGTGATAAAGCATTATAGTCCGATTGCCTTGTTCGTCATGCTGAGCGCCTCCCTCGAAGGACCCAAGAATGGGAACAAGAGCGCTCAGGTTTATCCCAAACACCCCAGCACTCGTGGCATGGGGGTAGAAGCCGATGACTCCCCATCTCTCAGATTTGATAAACGTCCGCACAGAAGGTAATATTTTAAATTCAAAAAGCGTTGCTTAGCTCATATGAACAATTCTTCGGCGCACAGGATAACACGAGCGAGTTTACTCAAATATTACATCTTTGGAACATTCATTCGCCACAAGGCGGGCACCCTTCAGGATGCCCTCATAATACATCTCTGGCTTGCGATGCTCCATCTTCTCCGGTGGCCCCTCTTTCACCAGCTTCTCAGCATCCAGCTTGCCCCAGTGTACTTTAACACGGGCAAGGGCCCTACGGGCTCCTTCGATGCACATGGAGCACTTGATGACTTCAAGCCATGGACAGGCATCCACCAGCTGCTTCACCAGCCCAAAATAGCTCCCAAGCATGACCTCCCCAGGCCATAGCCGGACTATAAGGCCCTTCATGGCCTGTTTGGCCACCTTATGGAGCTCGACCAGCTGCTTCAGCTGGTCGCTCAAGGGCACCGGGTGTCCGGCGTCAACATACTGGGACCAGAACACCTTCTCCGTCGAGCTCCCTTCCTCAGCTCAGTAGAATGCGACAGCGTCAGACACATTGCGGGGTAGATCTGCGAATGCTCCTCGAGAGCTCCGGACTCGGGTAAGTAACAACTAATTCACTTTCACGTGCTTGCTTTGCATAAAGAATGCCTTACCCGCCGCTATCTTCTTCATCGCCTCAATTTCCTAGAGGGCTTTTTGGGCTTCGGCCTTGGCAGATTTGGCGCTCTCAAGGGCCACGGCAAGCTCGGACTCTCGAGTCTTTGAGTCAAGCTCCAAACTCTCATGTTTTTTCACAAGAGCGTGGAGCTCTTGCTGCACCTCCGCCACCCGCGCCTCCTGCTTTTCTCGCACGGTGTGCTCCATGGCCGCATTGTCTTCGGCCTTGGACAGCGCTTCCTTCAGGGTCACCACCTTGGTTGTGGCCCCTGTAATAACCACGTTGGTCCTGTCATTATTTGCAACAAGATCTTTTTATATACTTACATAAGGTATTACTTACCTTCCTTGTCCTCGAGCTGCTTCTTGGCAAGGTCGAGCTCGTTCTCGGGCCGCACGAGGCTCTGCTTTAATGCATCGACCTCTGCAGTCAGTGCGGCAGAGGTCAGCAGCGCAGCCTACATTCCCATATTGACATACTTATGTTAGACTCCTGCGTATATCTTTTCAAATCGTCGGTTTGGCTTTTCTTTTCGAACACCAAACTGAGCATCAGGGGCTACTATCTATGCGGTAATATTTTTACATATCTTAAATACATACCTCAAAGCCTATTAGAAGGCTGGCACAGGCTTCCGTCAGCCCGCTCTTGGCGGACTGAACCTTCTGGATCACCGCACTCATAATAGTGCGGTGCTCCTCATCGATGCCTCCGGTTGGACAGAGGTCACCGGCGTCGTAGGCTTACCCTTCTTACGAGGGGGCCGCCTACCAGACTCCGGAACCACTGAAGGTTCCGGTGCGGTGTCCGGCCCAGGGCCGGTCTTAGAGCCCTTTGGGGTTTTATCCCCTTTGCACCTGGAGTCCGGAAGGTCGCCTTGCGGCGCCTTCGGGGCTACCTCCTCCTGGCTCGGCCCCTTTCGGGACTCCACCTCAGCATCGTCCATGGGGCGAGGGGAGGTAGAAGTCGGAAGTGAAATACTATTCACATCCGACGGATCCAGGGATCCGCTCGATGAAGCGTCGAGCCGGGCCTTGGGTGGACTGCATGATTATGTTCGGCGTTAGAAGATACTGTGTAGTAAAGGGACACCATGAGTTATTCTGGTATCCGGATACTTACGATTTTGCCAGGGGCTTGGCCCTGGATGGCCACTCCTCTTCGTCGTCGTCGGCGTTGGTGGAGTAGTCCGGGAGAAGGGTCTTTCCCTTCTTAGACCCTCCGGCCCCCCTAGTTGGGGCGGCCTTCCTTTCCTTTCCTCCCCCCGTTGGAGGGGGAGAGGCCTCTTCTTCCTCCTCCCCGTCTTCGTGGCAGGAGTGCGCTTCGGAGTCGTCGGGCGATGAATCCGACACCACCAGGCGCCAGGAGCTCTTTCGAGTTCCCGTGGCCTTCTTCTTGGCCTTCTTCTCCGGCACCACGCGAGGTTCCGGGACCAGCAGCTTCGCCAAGCGGGCATCTGCTGGGCCTTCGGGCAAAGGAGCCAGACAGTCGATCTGTCCGGACTCCTTCTGCCAGTCCTGTTAAGGGAATGGGACCTTAGATCCCGCATAGAGTCAAACTATGAAAAACAAGTATCCTGTAATGGGTAAAACAAGCTTACCGCGCTGGCTTGGTGCTTCGCACAGAATCTGCGATCCTCCATAATGGGAGAGGCAACCTCGGTGCCCTTGAATAGCACCTTCCAGGCATCTTCGTGTGTTGTGTCAAAGAGCCTAGACAAAGTTTGGTGCTGGGCCGGGTTGAACTCCCACAAGTTAAAAGCCCGTCGTTGACACAGGAGGATCCGGCGGAAGAGCATGACCTGGACTACGGTGACAAGTTTAACCTTCTTGTCAATCAGGTCTTTGACGCAGGTTTGGAGTCCGATCAGCTCTCCCAAATTACCCCATGACAGGCCCGTCTCTTTCCAGGAGGTGAGCCATGTGGGGATGCCAGATCGGAATTCAGGGGCCGCTGCCCATTCAGGGTCACGTGGCTCGGTGATGTAGAACCACCCCGTTCACCACCCTTTGATGGTTTCCACAAAGGAGCCCTCGAGCCATGTGACATTGGGCATCTTGCCCACCATGGCGCCTCCGCACTCCGCCTACTGGCCGCCCACTACCTTCGGCTTGACATTGAAGATCTTCAGCCATAAGCCGAATTGGGGCTTGATGCGGAGGAATATCTCGCACACGACGATAAACGCGAAGATGTTCAGGATGAAGTTTGGGGCCAGATCGTGGAAATCCAGGCCATAGTAGAACATGAGCCCCCAGACAAATGGGTGGAGTGGGAAGCCTAGTCCGCGGAGGAAATGGGGGAGGAACACCACCCTCTCATGGGGCCTGGGGGTGGGAATGAGCTGCCCCTCGTCTGGGAGCCGGTGCGCAATGTCGTTGGACAAGTATCTGGCTTTCCTCAACTTTTTGATGTGACCCTCCATGACGGAGGAGGCCATCCACCTGCCTCCCGCTCCGGACATGGCTGGAGAAGGTTGAGGTGGGAAGTGCGGACTTGGGCGCTGGAGCTCGAGTGCGCGGAAATGGATAAGCGAAGGAGGAAGAAGGCGTAGGTGAAAAAGCTGGATCCTTATCCCCTTATATGGGCGGACGGAACTATGTGCCCCCACCAGCCTAGTAAAACTCGCTTATCTCCCAAGCGCCATGATTAATAGAACGGTTGGGTTATGCACACCCGTATTGATGAGAATCCCGGAATAAGGGGACACGATCTCTGCTTTGACAAGACGTGCCAAGGAAAGCACCTCGCTAAACGCGCTGAGGTGAGACAGTAAAACGATTCGAATAAAGGCTTGGCCGTGGCGTGATGTCACGCAGCGGAATACATCAGCAGATTAGATTTGTGCAAATATTATTCTCTCTACGGTGGTATGTGCAACTTGTTTTGCAGAGCCGGACACTATCCTTGTGTTCAAAATCTTCTATGAAGTTTTCGGAGGAGGAACCTGCCTTGCAATGCCGAAGACAATCAGCGCGCCGGACTCGTTGTCATTGAAGCCTGGTTCAGGGGCTACTAAGGGAGTCCTAGATTAGGGGGTGTCCGGATGACCAGACAATGACCTTTGGCCGGACTCCTGGACTATGAAGATACAAGATTGAAGACTTCGTCCCATGTCCGGATGTCACTTTCCTTGGCATGGAACGCAAGCTTGGCGATACGGATATGTAGATCTCCTCCCGTTGTAGCCGACTCTGTGTAACCCTAGCCCTCTCCGGTGTCTATATAAATCGGAGGGTTTTAGTCCGTAGGACGAACAACAATCATACCATAGGCTAGCTTCTAGGGTTTAGCCTCTCTGATCTCGTGGTAGATCTACTCTTGTACTACCCATATCATCAATATTAATCAAGCAGGAGTAGGGTTTTACCTCCATCGAGAGGGCCCGAACCTGGGTAAAAATATTGTGTCCCTTGTCTCCTGTTACCATCCGCCTACACGCATAGTTCGGGACCCCCTACCCGAGATCCGCCGGTTTTGACACCGAGAGCTTAGTTTAGACATCCTTTGTGCGAATGCCATCTGTTTAGTTTATTCATCTTTTATGTGAATTATGCAACGCCATCTTGTTTAGCCAGGCATCATATATGTGAATTTTGCAATGCCATCCTGCTTAGCCAGTCATCTTATATGTAAATTATATCAGGCCATCCTTTTTTTTCGTTACATATTACATTTGTCAACAATGTAAGTACATTCAACTGTTCCTCGTGTGCATCAGCCATTTGACACGGTGATGGCAAATTCTGGAGTGAAAACAAGGTCTTCAGAGCAGACTATGCTATCTGACGAAGCGCATACCTCGCTGGTTACGGATAGCTCCTCAGAGGAGGATTCAGAGATAGATGACTAGTCCTACCCCCCCCCCTGAGGTGTATGCTCTAACTTGGCAGGGTTATGTTGCTCATATTGTGCGTATGGTGTCTCAGATTGCTATGTCATTTGATTAGTTTAGACATGCTTTGTGTGAATGCCACCTGTTCAGTGTCTAATTACCATATATGTGAATTATGCATTGCCATCTTGTTGCAAGACATTATATATGTGAATTATACAATGCTATCTTGTTGCAAAGGCATTATATATGTGAATTATGCAATGCCATGTTGTTTAGCCAATCATCATGTATGTGAATTATATCATGCTATCATTTTTCTGTATTACATGTTCCATTTGTCGATAATGTTTGTATATTCAACTACTCTTCCTTGCATCAGCCATTTGAAGCGGTGATGGAAGTATCTGGAGTGAAAACAAGGTATTCAGAGCAGACAATGCTACCTGCTGAAGTAGACATCTTGCTGGATACAGAGAGCTCCTCAGAGGAGGATTCAGAGACTTATGACCAGTCCTATCTCCCCCCTGAGGTCTATGCTCAAACTTGGCAGGGTTATATTACCCATGTCATGCATGTTGTCTTGCATTGCTTTGTTTTTACATCATATATGGATTGCCATCTGCTTACTTGCTTACTATATAAAGCATATATTTGAATTATATCATGTCATCATGTTTACATAGTACATACACATCATCTATCTGAATTATGGCATGGCAACCCATTTAATAAAGACATCATATAGTTATATCATCTCATCATGTTTAGTGTTTATAGTCATCATATTTTGAATTATGGCATTCTATCCGTGAATGTATGTGAATTATGGCATGCCAACCTATTGAATAAACACATTATATAGTTATATCATGTCATCCTGTTTACATAGTCTCATATTTTGAACTATGTCTTTCCATCTTTTTTAGTTAGCCATCATAATGTGAAATTGTGTCATGCTATCCTGTTTAGTTAGCCATCATATATGTGAAATTGTGTCATGCTATCCTGTTTGGTTAGACAACATAAATATGAATTATTTCATGCCCTCTTTTATTCCCCACTATCCATTGCACCTGCCTATCATACAATGTCTATACTTTCAATTACTTTTCTTGTTTATCAGCCATTTGAATTGGAGAGGGTGATGGCAATATCTAAGGGAGTAACAACACGGTCTTCAAAAAAGATAGTGCTACCAGTTGATGCAGATAGAACCACGGTTGTACTTGCCCAAGGACCAGATCCACCACACATAACCCAGACTCTCACAGATTGTACCCCTACCCAGTTGGACAGAGAACCAGCTACACCCCTTCTAACCCCAACCCCGGCAGATAGTAACCCAGTTCCAGTTGACACGACACCGTCTCCACCACAGAGCACCCAAACACGAGCAGTTAGTAAGGGAACTGTAGTGCCCAAAGCACGAGGACCACCACTCCGAATCCCAACTCAACTCTTAAAGGAGAAGAAGATTTGTTCTCAGGTCAGGTTCTGTAGCTATGGTTCATACTCCTTTGCCCTTGCATTACTATATTTACTCATACCAACTATTTTCAGATTTGAAGGATGGAATTGAAACTCCAATGGTGCAACATGTATGTTTTGAACCTGTTTCTTTAACTGGTTTGATGTTGTAACCTGCTCTATGTTGATTTCAGTTTCAATTGAATAAAGAGTTATGTTCTCATGTCATGCAAATTACAAGTGTTGTTATTGCTCTATAGTTTCCCACACTTATATTCTGTCCATTCTGCTTTGTCTTGAACAAATATTATTTGAACTGTGTCTCTATCTTGATTTGGCAACACAAAATAGAATGATATAGACCATAATGTGACCATGGTATATAGATATATGTTTGTTTCATGTTGTTATCCTGTCGACTTTACTACTGAACTCATTTACCAAAATGAGTTTCATATACAACATGGTAAACATGTGATGTGTCTGCTTGTTAAAGGAAGTAATGCAGATAAGGTTCAAGATAGTGAGACATCCCTGTTGGTCTCCAAGAAAGCTGATAAAAACTATCTTGGCGACAGTGAGGGAACCCAAAAGTCCTGTCTTAATGTAGTGTTTGAGTTACTGGCCACTACTGCTGGCACAAGCTCTTCGAACTCGCTGCCTGAATCAGTTTGTCTTCTTGAGTCTCAACTCAAGTTGAAAGACATCGATCAGATGTGCTGCGACAGGAAGCCGAAGGACTGAGGAAGTCCCTGCAGAATTCAGATGCATATTTCCTGGTGCAACTGCAAGTGCTGGAGGATTTAAGCGCCAAACAAGAGAAAGTTAATAAGCTTGCTAAGCATCTTGCCAGCATTTTGGGTACCCAGGATATTGTTTCTTGAGATCTTCTGAAGTGGTTTCGGTTCTGGATTTGTTTTTTTGCGGCGTTTATTTGCGCTGGTCGCCAACTTTGACAACCAGTGTATATGATATGCTGCTTTGTTCCCTATATTTACACTGGTGGCGAACTTTGATGCCCAATGGATGTAATATGTGTAACAGCCGTGATAGCCTAGCGTTAGTTGCTAGCTTACATATTTCCTTGTCTTGCTTATTTGTTTGCTTGTAGTCATTGCGGTTCTTTTTCCGCGGTTTGCTAGTGGCTGCAATAACCTATTTTTTAATACTAGGCTAGAATAACCATGGGCTAATATTTACTGTAGTGACACTGGGCCTCCTACGGGCCGTCGAAATAGTGGGACTTCTATGGGCCGTAGAAACAATGGGCCTTTTACGGGTCATAGAAACAATGGGCCTTCTGCAGGCCGTATCATCAATGGGCCTTATGCGGGCCGTATGATCGATTGGCCAAACATGGGCCAAACAGACCGCGTTATGGCCGTAAACAAGCTAGAGCTGGAATCGTCCGTTCATGGGCCGACCATAATGGGCCATCGTTAATAGGCCGCATTTGATGATGCTACGAAAACGGCCCACCGTATTAATGGACCACAAACAGGCCGACTATAACCACAGGCTGAATTTGGCCCACAAGAAGAAAACGATAGTAACGGGCCGTAAGTAAATGAATGCTGGAAATGAGCCCAAGAATAAATGGGCTCTGAGAAGGCCGAAAGATAAATGGGCTGGAAACGGCCCAACGGAATAACGGGCTGTTAATGGGTATAAGGTGATACACTATTCATTACGGGCCAGTTTCACAACGGGCCGTTAATGGGTGTAAAGTGATACACTATTCATTACGGGCCAGTTTCACCACGGGCCGTTAATAGGCCAAGAGTTACAAAGGGCCTCATATAGGCCGAAAGACGTCATGGGCCATACATGGGCCAGAAGTGAAAATGGGCTAGAATCATATTGGATGGCCCAGTTGACACTATTGGGCCTAATTCGGATAGGGCGTAAAGGGCCTTGGGTTAGCGTGCTATAAATGGGCTATATGCGAACATGCCGTTAATAGGCTTTCAATGGGCCGGCCCGCCACCTTTTGACCAAGTCAAACGGGCCGGCCTTTTCACAGGAATGGGCCTCTGTTGGGCCGTGCCACGTGTCGAAGTATCATAGGTGCCTTCTGTCCAATGAGTGGATGACATCTATCCCAACGATGAGCCGACACATGTTTCCGCTAGCCAATGATGATTTTACATGTGGAAAATCCCTATTGGTCGGGTCTGTTAGCGGGTTATCGGATCCAAAACCCGACCCGATAGCTTAACGGCGTTTCGTTACCGTGGATGCCACGTGTCGGTCACCCTTGATGAAAGCACTTCTGTGACGCGCGATTTATCTTCATGGAAGTGGACACTTACATGATTATAATTTTGGTAACGTCATGGAACACTTCTACGACAGCACAGGTATGACTATCTTGATTTTGTCATAAATTTGTCATGGATGTACATGCATGACCAAAACCGCGACCTACTGTGACAAACATGTCTCATCACGGAAGTGTATTTTTTTTGTAGTGATATGTTTCATGCTATGGTTAGGTTTACCTTAATTCTTCTTTCGTAGTTGTGCATGCTTGCGAGAGGGGTTAATCGTAAGTGGGATAATTGTCCAAGTAAGGGAAGTACCCAAGCACCGGTCCACCCACATACCAAATTATCAAAGTAACGAACGCGAATCATATGAGCATGATGAAAACTAGCTTGACGATAATTCCCATGTAAGAGTTTGTCCAGGCTTATCCTTTTCTACAAAAAGGATTGGGCCACCTTTCTGCACCTTAGTAACTTTTGTTACTTGTTACCCGTTACGAATTACCTTATCACAAAACTATCTATTATCGATAATTTCAGTGCTTGAAGAGAATACCTTGCTGAAAACCGCTCGTCATTTCCTTCTGCTCCTCGTTGGGTTCGACACTCTTACTTTTCGAAAGGACTATGACAGATCCCCTATACTTTTGGATCATCAAGAGTCTTATCGAAAGGACTACGACAGATTCCCTTTGGTAGGTGGAATTTGGTAAGGAAAAGTTTATATAGTGTGCTGAAATTTACTGTCACTTGTTACTATGGAAAATAATCCTTTGAGGGGCTTGTTTGGGGTATCTTCAACCCTACCAGTAGAGTAAAGATTTTCTCCTCAACCTACTGAACCTAGTGAAAATGTTTATTTTTAAATTCCTTCGGGTATGATAGAGAAACTTCTAGCTAATCCTTTTACAGGAGATGGAACATTACATCCGGATATGCACCTAATCTATGTGGATGAAGTTTGTGGTTTATTTAAGCTTGCAGGTATGCTTGAGGATGTTATCAAGAAGAAGGTCTTGCCTTTATCTTTGAAGGGAAAGGCATTGACATGGTTTAGGCTATGTGATGATATTGGATCACGGAACTACAACCGATTGAAATTGGAATTTCATCAGAAGTTTTATCCTATGCATCTGGTTCATCGTGATCGTAATTATATATATAATTTTTGGCCTCGTGAAGGAGAAAGTATCACTCAAGCTTGGGGGAGGCTTAAGTAAATGTTATATTCATGCCCAAATTATGAGCTCTGAAGAGAAATTATTATTCAAAAAATTTAGGCTCGTCTTTCTCTCAATAATCGCCCCATGCTCGATCCTTCTTTTACTGGTTCTTTTATGATGAAGACTATTGAATTCAGATGGGATTTATTGGACAGAATTAAATGCAACTCTAAAGATTGGGAACTCGACGAAGGTAAGGAGTCGGGTATAACACCTAAGTTTGATTGTGTTAAATCTTTTATGGATACCGATGCTTTTCGTGAATTTAGCACTAAATATGGACTTGACTCTGAGATAGTAGCTTCTTTTTGTGAATCGTTTGCTACTCATGTTGATCTCCCTAAAAAGAAGTGGTTTAAATATCATCCTCCCATTGAACTAAAAGTAGTAGAACCTATTAAAGTTGAAGAAAAGACTATCACTTATAATGTTGATCCTATTGTTCCTACCGCTTATATTGAGAAACCACCTTTCCCTGTTAGAATAAAGGAGCATGCTAAATCTTCAACTGTGGTTCGTAAGAGTATTGCTAGAACACCTACACCCCCTGAGAAAACTAAAGTTGAACCTAGTATTTCTATGATTAAGGATCTCTTGGTCGATAATATTCATGGGCATGTTATTTACTTCTGTGATGAAGCTGCTAGAATTGCTAGACTCGATACTAAAAATAAACATAAACCTGTTGTTGGCATGCATGTTGTTTCTGTTAAAATAGGAGATCATTGTTATCATGGCCTATGTGATATGGGTGCAAGTGCGAGTGCAATACCTCATTCCTTATACAAAGAAATTATGCATGATATTGCACCTGCTGAGATAGAAGATATTAATGTTACAATTAAACTTGCCAATAGAGATATATTTCACCAATTGGGATTGTTAGAGATGTTGAAGTCTTGTGTGGGAAAGTTAAATATCCTACTGATTTACTTGTTCTTGGTTCCCCACAAGATGACTTTTGTCCCATTATTTTTGGTAGACCCTTCTTGAATACTGTCAATGCCAAGATAGACTGCGAAAAAGATATTGTTACTGTTGGTTTAGGGGACATGTCTCATTATTTTAATTTTGCTAAATTCCATAGACAACCCCATGATAAAGAATAGCCTAGTAAAGATGACATTATTGGTCATGCTTCTATTGTCATGCCTCCTAATGATCCTTTGGAGAATATTTGCTAGACCATGAAAATGATATGTTTATGGATGAAAGAAGGGAAATAGATGAAGTATTCTTTAAACAGGGACCTATTTTGAAACACAACTTCCTGTTGAAATCCTAGAGGATCGTCCTCCACCCAAGGGTGATCCCGTGTTTGAGCTTAGACCATTACTTGATACTCTTAAATATCCTTATCGTGATGAAAAGAAGATATATCATGTTATTATTAGTGCTAACCTTTCAGAGCAGGAAGAAGAGAAATTATTGAAAACTCTAAAGAAGCACTGTGCTGCTATTGGATATACTCTTGATGATCTTAAGGGAATTAGTCCCACTCTATGCTAGCACAAAATAAAATGGGAGAAAGACGCTAAACCAGTTGTTGATCACCAATGATGGTTAAATCCTATGATGAAAGAAGTGGTAAGAAATGAAATACTAAAGCTTCTGGAGGCAGGTATAATTTATCATGTTGCTGATAGTCAGTGGGTAAGTCTTGTTCATTGTGTCCCTAAGAAGGGAGGTATTACTGTTGTTCCTAATGACAAGGATGAATTGATCCCACAAAGAATTGTTACAGGTTATAGAATGGTAATTGATTTCTGCAAATTAAATAAAGCTATTAGAAAAGATCATTAACCTCTACCTTTTATTGATCAAATGCTAGAAATATTATCCAAACATACACATTTTTGCTTTCTAGATGGTTATTCTGGTTTCTCTCAAATACCTATGTCAAAACAGGATCAGGATAAGACCACTTTTACTTGCCCTTTCGGTACCTTTGCTTATAGACGTATGCATTTTGGTTTATGTAATGCACCTGCTACCTTACAAAGATGTATGACTGCTATATTCTCTGACTTTTGTGAAAAGATTGTTGAGGTTTTCATGGATGATTTCTCCGTGTATGGAACTTCCTTTGATGATTGCTTAAGCAACCTTGATTGAGTCTTGCAGACATGTGAAGAAAGTAATCTTGTCTTGAATTGGGAGAAGTGCCACTTTATGGTTAATGAAGGCATTGTCTTGGGGCATAAAATTTCTGAAAGAGGTATTGAAGTTGACAAAGCTAAAGTTGATGCTATTGAAAAGATGCCATGTCCTAAGGACATCAAAGGTATAAGAAGTTTCCTTGGTCATCTTGGTTTTTATAGGAGGTTCATTAAAGACTTGTCAAAAATTTCTAGGCCTCTAACTAATCTCTTACAAAAAGATGTTCCTTTTGTCTTTGATGAGGATTGTGTAGAAGTATTTGAAATACTTAAGAAAGCCTTGATTTCTGCACATATTGTTCAGCCTCCTGGTTGGAATTTACCCTTTTAAATCATGTGTGATGCTAGCGATTATGTTGTAGGTGATGTTCTAGGACAAAGAGTTGATAAGAAATTATATGCTATCCAATATGCTAGTAAAACTCTAGACAGTGCCTAGAGAAATTGTGCTACTACTGAGAAAGAATTTTTAGCAGTTGTATTTGCTTGTGATAAATTCAGACCTTACATTGTTGATTCCAAGGTAACTATTCACACTGATCGTGCTGCTATTAAATACCTTATGGAAAAGAAAGATGCTAAACCTAGACTTATTAGATCTGTTCTCTTGCTACAAGAATTTGATTTGCATCTTATTGATAGAAAGGGTGCTGAGAACCCCGTTGCAGACAACTTTTCTAGGTTAGAGAATGTTCTTGATGACCCACTACCTATTGATGATAGCTTTCTTGATGAACAATTAGCTATCATAAATGCTTCTCCTACTGCTCCATGGTATGATGATTATGCTAATTACATTGCTGCTAAATTTATACCACCTAGTTTCACATACCAGCAAAAGAACAAGTTTTTCTGTGATTTAAGACATTACTTTTGGGATGACCCACCCCTTTATAAAGAAGGAGTGGATGGTGTTATTAGAACTTGCGTACCTGAGCATGAACAGGAACAAATCCTACGCAAGTGTCACTCCGAGGCATATGGAAGACACCACACCGGAGATAGAACTGCACATAAGGTATTGCAATCCCGTTTTTATTGGCCTACTCTCTTCAAAGATGCCTGTAAGTTTGTCTTGTCTTGTGATGAATGTCAAAGAATTGGTAATATTAGTAGACGTCAAGAAATGCCTATGAACTATTCACTTGTTGTCGAACCATTTGATGTTTGGGGCTTTGATTATATGGGACCGTTTCCTTCCTCTAATGGGTATACACATATGTTAGTTCTTGTTAATTACATTACTAAGTGGGTAGAAGCTATTCCAACAAGTAGTGTTGATCATAACGCTTCTATTAAGATGCTTAAAGAAGTTATTTTTCCAAGGTTTGGAGTCCCTAGATACTTAATGACTGATGGTGGTTCACATTTTTTTCATGGTGCATTTCATAAAATGCTTGCTAAGTATGATGTTAATCATAGAATTGCATCTCCATACCACCCAGAGTCTAGTGGTCGGGTAGAATTGAGTAATAGAGAGTTTAAATTAATTTTGCAAAAGACTGTTAATAGATCTAGAAAGAACTGGTCCAAGAAACTTGATGATGCATTATGGGCCTATAGAACTTCATATAAGAATCCTATGGGTATGTCTCCGTATAAAATGGTTTATCGAAAAGCATGTCAATTACCTCTCAAACTAGAACATAATGCATATTGGGCTATTAAAGAGCTCAATTATGATTTCAAACTCGCCGGTGAGAAGAGGCTATTTGACATTAGCTCTCTTGATGAATGGAGAACCCAGGCCTATGAGAATGCCAAACTGTTTAAAGATAAAGTTAAAAGATGGCTTGACAAAAGGATACAAAAGCGTGACTTTAATGTAGGTGATTATGTTTTGCTATACAACTCGTGTTTAAGATCTTTTGCAGGAAAACTTCTCTCTAGATGGGAAGGTCCTTACGTTATCGAGGAGGTCTATCATTCTGGTGCCATAAAAATAAACAACTACGAAGGAACAAATCTGAAGGTGGTGAACGGTCAAAGACTCAAACATTATATCTCAGTTAATCCCATAAATGTTGAAACCAATGTTATTGACACCGTTACCCCGGAGGAGTACATAAGGGACACTTTCCAGAACGTTTCAGACTACGAAAAGGAATAGATTAGAGAAATAAGTCGTCCCAGGATTCAGAAGGAGAAAGCCACTTGGCTGATTTCTTTGCAGACCCCAAGGTCTACGAGGACTTGGAGCATTGTGGTTCGACCATGGAGTAAGAAGAAGACTATGATCCTAAGGGAAAGGAGGAGACGAGCTCAGATGAAGATGAAGTCCCACTACCTCAACCTGGGGACATGCACGTGGAGTTTAAAAAGTCAAGCCTCCCTCATAGAGCAAAGAAACCTAAGATCGAGTTTATCCCTTTTTGACTCTTGCAGGAAAACAAACAGGAACTATGCAAAAAGATATTAAGCCTTGATCAGGAGATCGATGACCTAAGGAGCAAAATTCTATCCTCAAGCACAAATTGAGGAAGAAGCCTACATCATCAACTACTCCATCATCACCACCTCCGAAGAAAGAGACATAAATCCATGGGTATGCGCACTCCCCTTAGCAACTGCCAAGCTTGGGGGAGGTGCCCCGGTATCGTATCACCATCACACTTCTATCTTTACCGTTTTTCTTAGTTCAATCATTTTGGTTATATCTTGATCTAGTAGAATAAAGTTTAGTATGATCTAGCTTTGAGTTTTGTGTTGATCCATATCTATGTAATCGAGCCCGTGAGCTATATATAATAAAGATTAGTTTTGAGTTGAGGGCTTTGCTATCTTGCTATGATCTTGAGGGAATAAAAAAAAGAATAAAAAGAAACAAAAAGATCATATTGAACTTATGGAGAGTAATGACTTCACATATAAAGAGTATGATGAATAAAAGTTGTTGAGAGTTGACAAACATAGTTTTGGTTATCGTTGCAATTAATAGGAAGTAATAAAGAAAGAGAGGTTTTCACATATAAATATACTATCTTGGACATCTTTTATGAGTGTGAGCACTCATTAAAATATGACATGCTAAAAAGTTGACGTTGGACAAGGAAGACAACATAATGGGTTATGTTTTGTTATATCTGAAACAAATTATATTGTCATGGATCATCCAACATGTTGAGCTTACCTTTCCCCCTCATGCTAGCAAAATTCTTTGCACCAAGTAGAGATACTACTTGTGCTTCGAAACATCCCTAAACCCAGTTTTGCCATGAGAATCCACCATATCTGCCTATGGATTGAGTAAGATCCTTCAAATAAGTTTTCATTGCTCAAACAATTAAAATTTCTCTCTAACTTTGTATGATCTATTAGTGTGGAGAAAATAAGCTTTATACGATCTTGTGATATGGAAGAAATAAAAGCGACAGACTGCACAATAAAGGTCCCTATCATAAGTGGCAATATAAAGTGACGTTCTTTTGCATTAAGATTTTGTGCATCCAACCAGAAAAGCGCATGACAACCTCTGCTTCCCTCTGCGAAGGGCCTATCTTTTATTTTTGTCTTCTACATTATACAAGAGTCATGGTGATTTTCACCCCCTATCTTTCTCTGTGTCCGATTAAAACTTCATACCCATAAGTACTGCGTGAGTGTTAGCAGTTGTGAAAGATTAAATGATAGTTGAGTATGTGGACTTGCTGAAAATCTCTTATATATTGACTCTTTCCGATGTTATGATAAATTGCAATTGCTTCAATGACTAAGATTATAGTTTGCTAGTTTTCAATGAAGTTCCTGATTCATACTTTACATTGTGAATAGAATGTTACTTTAGCATAAGAAATCATGTGACAATGTATATATTGAAGTTCTAATAATAATCATGATGCCCTCATGTCCGTATTTTATTTTATCGACACCTCTGTCTCTAAACTTGTGGACATATTTTTTGATATCGGCTTCCGCTTGAGGACAAGCGAGGTCTAAGCTTGGGGGACTTGATACGTCCATTTTGCATCATGCTTTTATATCGATATTTATTGCATTATGGGCTGTTACTACACATTATGTCACAATACTTATGCCTTTTCTCTCTTAATTTGCAAGGTTTACATGAAGAAGGAGAATGTCGGCAACTGGAATTCTGGGCTGGAAAAGGAGCAAATATTATAGACCTACTCTGCACAACTCCAAAAGTCCTGAAACTCCATGAAAGTCAATTTTGGAATATATTAAAAATATTGGGCGAAAAAAGCACCAAAGGGGGGGCACCCACTGTCCACGAGGGTGGAGGGCGTGCCCTACCCCCCTAGGCGTGCCCCCTGCCTCGTGGGCCACCTGGAAGCCCCCCGATGCCCATCTTCTGGTATAAGGTGTGTGTTTCCCTGGAAAAATCATAAGGAAGCTTTCGGGATGAAGCGCCACCATCTCAAGGCAGAACCTTGGCGGAACTAATCTAGGGCTCTGGCGAAGCTGTTCTGCCAGGGAAACATCCCTCCACGAGGGGGAGTTCATCACCATCGATCCTATCATCGAGAGGGGGTCAATATCCATCAGCATCTTCACTAGCATCATCTCCTCTCAAACCCTAGTTCATCTCTTGTATCCAATCTTTGTCTCAAAACCTCAGATTGGTACAAGTGGGTTGCCACTATTGTTGATTACTCCTTGTAGTTGATGCTAGTTGGTTTATTAAGTGGAAGATCATATGTTCGGATCCTTCATGCATATTAATAGCCCTCTAATTATGAACATGAATATGATTTGTGAGTAGTTAAGTTTGTTCCTAAGGGCCTGGGAGAAGTCTTGTTATAAGTAGTCTTGTGAATTTGGTATTCGTTCGATATTTTTATGAGATGTATGTTGTCTTTCCTCTAGTGGTGTTATGTGAACGTCGACTACATGACACGTCACCATTTTTTGGGCCTAGAGGAAGGAATTTGGAAGTAATAAGTAGATGATGGGTTGCTAGAGTGACAGAAGCTTAAACCCTAGTTTATGCGTTGCTTCGTAAGGGGCTGATTTGGATCCATATGTTTCATGCTATGGTTAGGTTCTTATTCTTCTTTCATAGTTGCTCATGCTTGCGAGAGGGGTTAATCAAAGTGGGATGCTTGTCCAAGGAAGTTCAGTACCCAAGCACCGGTCCACCCACATATCAAATTATCAAAGTAATGACGTGAATCATATGAGCATGATGAAAACTAGCTTGACGATAATTCCCATGTGTCCTCGGGAGCGCTTGGCTTTACATAAGAGTTTGTCCAGGCTTGTCCTTTGCTAAAAAGGGATTGGGCCACCTTTCTGCACCTTAGTTACTTTTGTTACTTGTTACCCGTTACGAATTACCTTATCAAAAAACTATCTGTTACCGATAATTTCAGTGCTTGCAGAGAATACCTTACTCAAAACCGCTTGTCAATTCCTTCTGCTCCTCGTTGGGTTCGACACTCTTGCTTATCGAAAGGACTATGACAGATCACCTATACTTGTGGGTAATTATTTATTCACTTGTGATTGCACAAGAGTATGGCAAAGCTATTAGGGATGCCCAGTCCCGAAATGAAAAATGAATTTACTTTATGTTGTCAAATAATACATTCCTTGGAAAGTGTTGATATGGAGGGCACCCGTGGATACGGCTAGCCATGGATTGTGAAAGAATGGTGGAAAAAAAATAAACTTTTTTTCTATTTGGGAACCGCCTATGAAATATCTAGCATGCAAAGTGTTGGAAAATACTCGGTCATTTCCGTTGACGGGAAAAGTATGCCTCTCAAAAATTTGATCTCTCAATTAAAGCTTTGAGCTCTGGCACCTCTACAAATCCCTACTTCCCTCTGCGAAGGTCCTATCTATTTACTTCATGCAATTTTTATTTTTATTTGAGTCTCCATCTTCTCTTATAAAGCACCAACTACGGGACACTATGATCGTACATGAGCATTGGATGTAGCTAATATGCGAGTGTGTTTCATGAATGGATCAATGATTAAGCATGATGGGCTAGGGATAACTTTCTTTACTGTAGATATTTTGAAAGACATGGTTGCTTGTTGATATGCTTGAGTATTGAAATCTTCATGTCAAAACTAGACTATTGCTTTGAACCATATAAAATTCCATGTGTCCATGCTACAAAAGAAAATAATGTGATGAACATGATAGGCAGTATTCCACATCAAAAATTCTATTTTTATCATTTACCTACTCGAGGACGAGCAGGAATTAAGCTTGGGGATGTTGATACGTCTCCAAAGTATCTATAATTTTGGATTGTTCCATGCTGTTATATTATCATTCTTAGATGTTTTACAATCATTTTATAGCAACTTTGTATCAACTTTTGGGACTAACCTATTGACATACTGCCCAATGCCAGTTGCTATTTTTTATTTCGCAGGAAATCAATATCAAACGGAGTCCAAACACCATGAAACATTTTGGAGAATTTTTATGGACCAGAACACCCAGGATGGGCCAGAGAAGTACTAGACGGGTGCTCCGAGGGGGGCACAACCCACCTGGGCATGCCTAAGGGCCCAGGCACGCCCTAGTGGGTTGTGCCGACCTCGGTGGCCTCCCGCACTGCCTCTTTGTCCTATAAATTGTCAAATATTCCAAAAACCCTCGGGGTAACCCTAGATGAGAAGTTCTGCCATTACAAGCCTCTATAGCCATGAGAAACCAATCTAGACCCCATTCCTGCACTCCGCTGGAGGGGGAAATCATCACCGATGGCCATCTTCATCATCCTGGCGGCCACCATGATGAGGAGGGAGTAGTCCACCCTCGGGCTGAGGGTTTGTACCAGTAGCTATTTGTTTAATCTCTCTCACTCATGTTCTTGAGATGGCATGATCTTGATGTATCGCAGGCTTTGTTAATATAGTTGGATCATATGGTGTTTCTCCCTCTCTATCTTGTTGTGGCGAATTGTGTTTTCCCTTTGAGATTTCGTTCTTATGGGATGTAATACTTTTATGGATTTGAGAGAACTTGATATATGTCTTGCATATACATGTGATGACAATGGGGTATTATATTGATTCACTTGATATATGTTTTGGCACTCAACTCGCGGATTCCCGAGGTGACATTGGGATAATCTATGCATAGGGGTTGATGCATGTTCTCATCTTTTGTTTCTCCGGTAAAAATCTTGGGGCACTCTTTGGGGTTCTTTGTGTTGGATTGAGTATTATAAATCTGAATTTGATTTGGTGTTATTTTAGTACGAACTCTTGATAGATCATTCGGAAAGAATAAATTAATGTTATTTTAGTACGAACTCTTGACAGATCGATCAGAATAACTTGGTGTTATTTTAGTACAAATCTTGGATAGATCGATTGGAAAGAACTTTGGAGTGATTTTTCATCGCACATTGAGGGATGGTTATATGATTCAAATAGATTAGCATTGTTGACAGATTGCACTAGCGAAAGTACGGACCCTAGGCCTCATTTTCAAGCATTGCAATACCGTTTGTGCTCCGTTTTATCAATTGCTACCTTGCTGGATTTTATTGTTCCTATTATAAAAATCAATATCTACTATCATTACTACGCTTTTATTTCCATCTCTTCGCTGAACTAGTGCACCTATACAAATTACCATTGTATTTGGTGTGTCGGGGACACAAGAGACTTTTTGTTATTTGGTTGTAGGGTTGTTTGAGAAAGACCATCTTCATCCTATGCCTCCCACGATTGATAAACCTTAGGTCATCCACTTTAGGGAAAATTGCTACTATCCTACAAAGCTCTGTGCATGGAGACCCAACACAAGTCTACAAGAACAAGTTGTGTAGTAGACATCAGGGGTCCCGGCCGATGATGCATTGCTGGCTAGATAACCCGTGGATGATATCGAAGATACAACACCTTGTGAGCTACACATGAAACTGAAGAAGATATCTATGAAGGTGGCGATCGGCTACGCTTTACCAAATCCCCGTGAAGCAACATTCCATGGCAATCCGATTCCAGCTGGCTATGCTCATGTCGGGGTGGATAAAGTGATGTCGGGATATGACACACTAGAGCTTGACATTCCTGGAGGTCAAGAGGGTCGCACACTGGGAGACGCCACACGTGCTATCATTCTATGGAGAAAGGATTGCATCGTCTTTCCAAGGCCACCGACTCCTCCTCCAAGTCTGTCGCGTCAGCCAACTCCTCCTCCAAGTCCAACATGTCAGCCGACTCCAACCCACCCCGAGACGGAGCGTGGCGCTAGTCCACCAACCGCGCGAGCCGCCTCCACCCCACCCCGAGACGGAGCGTGGCGCTAGTCCACCAACCGCGCGAGCCGCCTCCACCCCACCCCGAGACGGCGCCCATCAGCGCGAGTCCTCCATATTGATCTCGGGCGCATCAGCCTTCTCCAAAGAGGAAGAGAGCACCAAGGAACAAAGCCTCTCCTCCTGTCAAAAAGAAATTGGCTTACGACATGACCATCAAGGAAACCAATGCCCAAGTTGATGCCGAAGTGAAGGCCTTTTTTGCAAAGAAACCGCCCTGCCGCCGAAGGAGAAAATACCTGAGAATGTCATACAACACTTTGTGAATCTTGCTAAACTGGTTGTGAAGAAAATCCAATTAGACTATGAACACTATTAGAAAGTCAAATGTGCACAAAAAGATAAGGGGTCGAGCCTTACAGGCAGTGAGAAAAGAGGGAAAACTGTTCCCCGGCTGAGAGAACAGGCAGTGCAATCGATACGCCCACTCATTGTATTATCACATGTGAGTACCGCTAATAAGCCGGTAATAACCGACCCTGCTAGAGAGATGGCTATAAAGGCCGGTGTCACTTTTGAACAAGTCCTAGGCATCGAGGATCACCCCATGATTCAAGAGGAGGAAGTAGCATGAAAATATGTCCCCGACCAACCTCTAGTCAGGCCTGAGGAGGTCCCGCTTATATCAATGAAGATGTGCAGATTGATGACTGGTACTTGAGAGAAATAAAGAATGAGCGAGAGAGCCTTTCGGGTGGTTGGTGCCACATATGCCAAAGGATGGCTAATCATAGTGGGAGCTAGTAAGACGTCGCCGGTGCCTGCAAACGGGATAAGGCGTAAACATGCACGCCGACGGATCTTACCCAGGTTCAGGGCTCTCCTAGGAGATAACAACCCTAGTCCTGCTCTGCGGGGTCTTCGCATGATCACTAGATCAACAAGTAGCTACAAGCTTGATCCTTGAGTTGATCGGCTGGAGGAGGAAGAAGGGCAGGGCTAGCTCTACTCCTCTCTCTATACGTGTGTGTAATCTCTAAGAGTTGAACCCTTTGTGTGGGTGCCTTGGGGGGTTTATATAGGCCTACCCGTCAGGGGTACAATGGTAATCCGGCCGGGTGTAGGCCTGGGCCGTCAGTGTCTAGGGTCGCTGGCTTCTCAGTCGGCTGCTGGGGCCCGCCGCCGGGTGAGTCCCGCTGGCTGCCGGGCTCCTGGCCGATAGGTAGGGCCCGCCACTTGTGGGTCCTTTCGGCTGCTCATCACTGTAGCCCTGCCTCTTATGACGAGGGATTGGTCGGGGGTGCGTGGCTACAGTACCGCTGCCTGGTGGGCGTTCACTGTAGCCACTCCCCGTCTTATGTGGTTAATGGCGCACAAACTTCTAGGGAAGGGGAGGGCCAGATGCTGGGAGCCGGCCTCCCCCTATGCCGGCTGTACTGTAGCCACGCCCCGTCTCGTCGCTGTTATGTGGGTGCAAACTTTAAGGTTGCAAGGGGGGGCTGCCTGCTAGGAGTCGCCCGCTCTGGTGGCCGCCTGCTAGGGGTCGGCCCACTCTGGGGCCACTCTTTGGGCCTTGCCGCCTTCCTGCAACTGACCGCTAGGATCAGCCGGCCATAAGAAGGCGGGCCTTTGTCTTTGATGCTTGAGGGGCGCAGCCGGCCCCGATGTTTTGAAACGTTATGGGGATCAGATGGGGCTACCCGTGGTCATTTACTCCGACAGTAGTCCTCGAAGCTGGCACTACTAGGAAAAGGCCTACTAATGGCGCACCTAATTTGACCATTAATGGCACATTAGTGGTGCACCATTAGTGCCACGCCATTCGTATATTTTACTAATGGCGCACCACTGGTGCGCCATTAGTATCTGGTATACTAATGGCGCACCACTGGATGCGCCATTTGTATATACAATAGTGCGCCATTAGTATGCCTCCCAGGGGGCCATGTATACCCAGGTGCTTTGGCACACTAATGGTGCACAACAACAAGATGCACCATTAGTAACTTCGGCATACTAATGGCGCACTGTTTAATGATGCGCCATTAGTATCCTTTGGCATACTAATGGCGCACTGTGATGTGATGCGCCATTAGTATGAATATTAGGTTTTTTTTTTAATTTTCTGTTTTTTGCACAGGTTACAAAATGTATAATTGGACAAAATATAGACAACACACATCAACAACAGATTCATCGAATACAATAGAAGATTAGTCTCTGAATACAATTCATCATATTAGTCTCTGATTACAATTCATCATATTAGTCTCCGAATTGAAAAGACAGAACAAAGATAGAACATTATATTACAAGTCTCGAGACCGCGAGTAGCGAGTTTTTCTTCACATTACAAGTCGATATCGATCATCTAAACTACCATCACATAGAAGAGAGCTGCGTTCATCATGATGAGCATCATCACGATGAAACTCGTCTTCATCCGGTTCCTCCAATGCTCCCTCCCCTCTCCCGCTAGATAGCGGGCGTATCTAGATTCGGCCTCGGCCCTAGTGGTGTACCCTTTGTAACTGTTGCCGCTGAATCGGTGAACCTGTCTCCGACACTCCTCCCAGTCGTCGTGGACTCCGGGAACCTTACTCTTGTACACGACATACGACGGCATCGCTATGCACTAACCAAACGAAACGTTAGTACCAATTCACAGACAATACATAAGCAATATATAAGTATGCAATAGAACGATCGGAAGAGAAAAGCAAGACATTAATAGCATCGATTACATCTAAGTTGAACGACTCTCGAAACCAAAGAGACATACTACAAGTTCATTAAAGTTTAATTACAACATGAGCCAATCGATGTTTCAGAACTAGACACAGCATCACTGCTTTCAACTCGACTCAAGGGACCGGAGCATGGATGAAGCCGCCGTCTATCGTGGGAGTCATGAAAGAACGGGCGTTGTCAGCCTGCATTTGTAGCATTGTGTCGATGTCACTGTTGGACGGTTGATTTCTGAGGTAGAACTGCCCCGAGGTACGAAGGACATCTTGATGGATGATTTCTGCAAACTCCGACTGGATGCGAAAGAATTCTTGTCTGATGTCCGCGTCCTGGATTGCCGACACGCTCGCGGCCCAATCTTTGAGTTCACTCGGTAGCAGAAGTTCATGATGGTCCCGTACGATCGCCCACATGTGATGGATGGCGTAGTAGGCACCCTTCTGACCGCCAGGCGGCTGCTTGACGCAGCAGAACATCGTATTGTGGGAGAACATGTGCTTGTCATACTTACGAATAGGCCTGGTGAAGGTGCCTCCAGATTTGGCGTAGCCGGGGAGAACATCATCAAGAACCTTCTTGACATTTGTGTAGTCTACGTTCGACTGACGGTCCGGGTCGAAATACGTGGCCATGGAATATTTGGGGCTTAGGAGGATGAGCGTGCAATGTGTGTCACTGCAGAAAACACGGAATGTTAAAAGAAAAACGATCGAAATCTAAGAATTCATATGTTACGGGCCGGTTGAGGGGAGGACTTACTCAGGAAAGTAAGGCACGAGGAAGTTATCCTTATCTTGGTTTGCCAGAATGATGCCTTCGAGGTAAGAACTCGCGACTTGCCGGTCCCCAGCGCTGCCCAAGATCTTGGGACGCATGTAGAAGGGGTCGACTATCACGATGTCCGGGGTCTTGTCGCGAATGATCTGCATCTCCATACTCAGCGAAAATAGCCGAACGAAGGTGTAGTGCAGCGGATGAAGGTTCATCATAGCGTGGATGTCATCAAACCGCAGGACGATCATACGCCCGATGGACTTATCCACAAAGCCCTTGCCCTCTGGCACCTTGGCCGCGAAAACCGGGTATGTCACATCCTTCTCTCTGAGACTCCGTGAGGGAGTCCTAGATTAGGGGGTGTCCGGATAGCCGGACTACCATCATCAGCCGAACTATCATCGGCCGGACTATCATCATCGACCGGACACCAAGACTATGAAGATAGAAGATTGAAGACTTTGCCCCGTGTCCGGATGGGACTTTCCTTGGCGTGGAAGGCAAGCTTGGCGATACGGATATGTAGATCTCCTACTATTGTAACCGACTCTATGTAACCCTAGCCCTCTCCGGTGTCTATATAAACCGGATGGCTCTAGTCCGTAGGACAACAACAACAACAACCCTTACAATCATACCATAGGCTAGCTTCTAGGGTTTAGCCTCCTTGATCTCGTGGTAGATCCACTCTTGTAAACATCCACAATATCAATATCAATCAAGCAGGACGTAGGGTTTTACCTCCATCAAGAGGGCCCGAACCTGGGTAAAACATCGTGTCCCTTGTCTCCTGTTACCATCCGCCTAGACGCATAGTTCGGGACCCCCTACCCGAGATCCGCCGGTTTTGACACCGACATTGGTGCTTTCATTGAGAGTTCCTCTGTGTCGTCACCGATAGGCTTGATGGCCCCTTCAATCGACAACGACGCAGTCCTGGGTGAGACTTTTCTCCCAGGACAGATCTTCGTATTCGGCGGCTTCGCACTGCGGGCCAACTCACTTGGCCATCTGGAGCAGATCGAAAGCTATGCCCCTGGCCGTCAGGTCAGGTTTGGGAGCCTAAACTTCACGGCCGAGATCCGTGGGGACTTGATCTTCGATGGATCTGATCCACAGACGAGCGTGCCGCACTGTCATGATGGGCACGACCTAACTCTGCCGCCGGACAGCATCTTGGAGGCCACACACGAATCCGCTCCGACCCATAGTCCGGAGCCGATCACTCAGACCAAGGACGGATGGCTGGACACCGCCTCGGGAGCTGCAACTTCTACGGCGATGGAGCCGAACACTTATCTTGTCCCGCATAAAGCCCATGACTCCGAGTTGCCGGACCCCCTGCCGGACTCCGAACCTCCTGCGCCCCTGCTAGTCGAATCCGATTGGGCGCCGATCATGAAATTCACCGCTGCGGACACCTTTCAGCACTCACCCCTCGGCGATATCTTAAATTTGCTGAAGCATCTCTCACTATCCGAAGAGCCCTGGCTGAACTACGGCCAGGATGGTCGGGACATGGACAATGAAGAAATTCAGAGCCCACCCACCACCCACTTCGTAGCCATCGTCGATGATCTAACCGACGTGCTAAACTACGACTCCGAAGACATCAACGGTATGGACGACCATGCCGGAGACGATCAAGAACCAGCGCCTACAGGGCACTGGAAGGCCACTTCGTCACATGACATACATATGGTGGACACCCCAAAGGGAAGCGACACCGAGGAACAACGGGACGCGGCAGAGGATAACCCCGCCGATAAACAACCAAAACGGCGACGTAGACGTCGCCCTAAGTCCCGCCTCGATCAAAGCAGCATTCCTAACGACCCAGCGATAGAGCAGGGCAAACCAGCGGACGACGAAGAAACAACCAAGCAACCATTCGAACAGGACGAACCGGATAATCAACCCCTTCACGGAGCAATCAACAGTCCGGACACACCACCGGAGTATAAGAACCTTCACGAAAGACTCGTCGCCACTGCAAGAAGTTTGAAGAAGGAAAAACGGAAGCTCAAAACAGCGGAAGACATCCTCAATATGAAGTAGAGAAAAATACTCAAGACCGCAGACAAATATGGCAATGGCCATCAAACAAAGAGCTACCCGAAGCGCAAGCGGCTGCCAGAATTCGACGAGGAAGCCATAGAGCCCTCACAGTCAAAAAATAAAGAGGCCACCTGGCCGGATAGACGGCCAGATGACAGGCTAAAAGCCACTTATGATCCTGGGAAAATGGACGGCCCAACTAGGTCCATCTACGGGCCAAAAAAGAGGGCCCCAGGAAGTAACACAACACGACAAGTGTTCGAAGACAGCGGCACACCCAAATACAGGGGCGCCGCACACCCGCTATGTTTTACCGACGAGGTGCTGGATCATGAATTTCCAGCAGGGTTCAAACCCATAAACATAGAGGCATACGACGGCACAACAGACCCCGGAGTCTGGATAGAAGATTACATACTACACATACACATGGCCAGAGGAGATGATCTCCACGCCATAAAATACTTACCCCTCAAGCTCAAAGGGCCAGCTCGGCATTGGCTCAAAAGCCTTCCAGAAAACACTGTTGGAAGTTGGGAAGAGCTTGAGGACGCGTTTAGAGCAAATTTTCAAGGGACTTATGTCCGACCTCCGGATGCAGACGATCTGAGTCATATAGCCCAACAGCCCAAAGAGTCAGCGCACAAATTCTGGAACAGGTTCCTTACCAAAAAGAACCAAATAGTCGACTGTCCGGACACGGAAGCCTTAGCAGCTTTTAAACACAACGTCCGAGACGAATGGCTCGCCAGACACCTCGGCCAAGAGAAGCCAAGAACAATGGCCGCGCTAACAAGCCTCGTGACGCGCTTTTGCGCAAGAGAAAACAGCTGGCTAGCAAGATGCAGCACCAGCGACCCGAGTACATCCGAGATGAGAGATGGAAACGGAAAATCACGGTGCAGGAAAGATCAGCGGTGGAATAAAGAAAAAAGCCCAAAGGGCACGGCGGTCAACGCCGGATTCAAAAGCTCACGGCCAAACAATAAAACACTGCCTCTTAAGCACAACAGCGACGAGCTATCAAATTTAAACAAAATTTTAGATCGGATATGTCAAATCCACAGTACCTCCGGAAGGCCTGCAAACCATACCAACCGAAATTGTTGGGTTTTTAAACAGTCCGGCCGACTCAACGCCGGACACAAGGGGCTCGATGCACCAAGCGAGGACGATGACGAACCCCACCAGCAAAGCACCGGAAGACAAAAGACTTTCCCACAAGAAGTCAAAACAGTAAACTCACTTCATGTGATTTTACGGAAAACCAACAAGGCCCTCGCTAAGACAAGTGTCGCACGGTCCACCCCAGCGGAACACCGAGATTGGATGTCAAAACCAATCACTTTCGACCATCTGGATTAGTCCAGAAGTTTCCGGAACGCAGAATAGACTGCCCTGATATCGGATCCCATAATAGACGGACTGCAATTCACGCAGGTTTTGATGGACGGCGGCAGTAACTTAAACCTGCTATATCCGGACACAATCGGCAAGTCGGATAAACCCCACTACAATTCGGCATAGCCGCACTTCCTTCAAAGGAGTGGCGCCAGGCCCTTACCCCAGGTGCACAGGTTCATTACTACTAGAAGTTGTGTTCGGGTCACCTGACAACTTCCGACGAGAAAAGCTAACCTTTCATGTCGCCCCATTTAAAAGTAGCTATCAAGCATCACTGGGACGGGAAGCTTTTGTCCACTTCAATGCAATACCACATTACGCATCTCTTACGCTTAAAATGCCCGGTCCACGTGGCATCATTTCATTAAAAGGTCGCCTGAGACCCCGGACACGGCTGGACGAGTCTGGAATGAATAAGCTAGGGGCTACCTAGCCGCACACCCCTTCACAAGGGTTTGTACATATAAGCCATAATGAGCTAGCATAGGCTCAGCTTTATTAATCTATATTTCAATTTTTTATGCACTCTTTTGCACGATTTCTTTTCAAACTAAGTTCCTCTCTTTTTACAGATGAACAGTGTGCACACCCGTCCAGGATACGGCACAACGGAGAAACAGGCGCAGACGTGTAGTAGGGACCCGTTGCAAGGACTCTTTTCAGACTAAGACCCTACGTAAACCTTTCTTACTGTCTCTTGTTGCTATAATCCCCTGGTTTCTTATTATAACCAGAGTGGAGCCTGGCATTTTGGCATCGGCCGTGCCAGAAGACCTTGCCCGTACCTGGACACAAGGGGCTTAGGGCATTGTTTTGCCTGCTTTTGTAATGTCACATCCCTAGTCTGGTATGACTTAGACTAGCTAGCTATTTGTGCGTCATATTTAAATTTCATTTAAATTTGAAATGAGGATTGGTGGAACCCTCAGAATCATTTTTGAAAATGATCCAAATAAAAATTTCTCCAAAAGGGTCCAAGAAAATGCTCATGTTGCTCTCTGAAAATATTGGACAGAGATAAAAATCAAAATAATATTTTTAGGAGCTCATGGATAATTATTTTGGCCATTTGGATTAATTCGATAATTATTTGCTTTGGATATATATTATTATATATTTGAAATATATGTCCAAAAATTGTGCCTTTTGTTGAGGAGCTCTGGAATAATACCATTAGCCCCTACAAAAATTGGCATAAGCAAATAAAATGGTTTAGTATTTTTATTAAACCAAACAAATGTCAGAAAAAAATAGAAAAAGGGAAATAAAACAGGAAAACCTCACCTGTGCTTACCTGGGGCTCTCCCCTGCGCAGCCCAGCAGCAGCAGGCCGGCCCAGCCAGGAGGCGGCCCAGCCCGCCAGCTCCTCAGTCGTCTTCTCCCCCTCGCCCAAGTAGGTGCGTGCCCGCGCCACAGCCGGCCGCGGCCACGCGCCCGGCCACGCCACCTCCCTCCCTGCCTGCCTCTCCCCTCCTCGTCTGGATGCCTGGAACGACGCCACGCGCCGCCCCGGTCCTTTTCCCCTCTCTCTCGCTCTCCCTCCTCCCCTGGACATCTCCCTCTCCTCGCGCCCGAAGCGCTGCCGCCGCCGCAGCCCACCACCAACGCGCTCCCCGCCGTCCCCTCGCCCCTCAGTGGAGTCCACGAGCTCCGCCACAACCCCCTCCACCTCCTCGTCGAGCCACGAACCTCCGGACGGCCTCCATCGTCGCCACCGTCCTCGTCTTCAACCTCGGCCGTCCGAGATCGTCTTCGCCGCCCTGTTCTGCTCCGGCCTTCCCCGAGCAAGCTGACCAGCCCATCGACCTCCCCGTGAGCCTCTGCTTCGAACCCCTCTCCTCCTCCTCGCGATTACGCCGTCTAGGCCTCAGTCCCGCCATGGCCGAAGCTCGCCTCCGCTCGAGCTTGTCGCCGGCGTTGCTCTGGCGACCCTTTGGCCACGCTCGTGCACCTAGCACTCTCGCCGCACCTCGTAGTGCCCCGCTAGCGCTTTAGTTCGCGCATTTGCATGCTGCAGCCGCGCCCCCGAACACAGCCGAACTCCGGCGGCCGCAAAGCGTGGTAGCTGACGTCGTTCTCGGCCACCCCAGCTCTGGCCGAGGGCACTGCTCGACGCGCCGCATCGCCAGCTCTTCGAAGAGCCTAAACACGCCTCGAACGGAGCCCTGTGGGTGATTCCCGCGGCGTTCCGCCGTCTCGGGCCTCGCCGGCGGCTAAACGCCGGCGAGTTGACCGGGTTTGACCCCCCCAGGGTCGCCGACTAGTGGGGCCAGGCCCTGCTAATTCTAATTAAAAAAAATAAACTAAACCTAACTAGCCACTAACACTGACCAGTGGGCCCGACCCCCCCTAACCTTTTAATTAAACTAAATTAACCCCTGTTAACCCCCCCTGTCACTGACGTGTGGGTCCCACACGTCAGATTTGACCTGGACAGCCGCGTTGACCCGCTGATGTAGTGATGACGTCATGCTGACGCAATTATATATTTTCTGGAATTAAAATAATTCAGAAAATCCAGAAATTGTTTTAAACTTCAAAAATTCATATCAATTCAACCGTAGCTCAGATTAAAATAATTTATATATGAAAAATTATCAGAAAAATGCAACCTTTCCATCTGTACTAGTTTCATGCATGAAAAACCAACTTATACATGCTGAATATGGGAAAACACATTATGGAATATATAAGAGACCTAATTTAGAGATGCATTTGAACCTTTTGTTCAAATGGACTTCAAACCAAATGTTTACTAGTTGCATTAGCTCAAACAGCATCCCATCTACATGCCATGCTCATGCATCATATTGTTGCATATGATTGTGTTTTGATTGCCGGCACCGTTCCTTCTCGATAGGTCCTGCTCCGGAGACGTTCCAGAGTACCTGTTTGTGAAGCAGTGCCTCCCTTGTTGATTTACCAGGCAAGCAAACCCCCTTGTTCATTTCGATAAAACCCTACTCTCTCGCTCCTGCTCTCAGTTATTGCATTAGGACAACAACGATTCATATGCTACTTTGTGCTGCGGTAGTTGAACCCATTCCTCTGGATGACCTGTCATTGCCACAGTAAATAGTTGAAACCCACTAGCATGTGTAGGAGTTGATTGAAGCCATTGTTGTGTTCCTACCATGCTATGCCTGCTATTGCTTAGAGTTGTGTCAGGTCTGGTTCATTGGGAATGAATTGGAGTGTTACAATGTGTTCCGACGCTGAGAGTTAAGTGTGTAAACACGATTTGGTAAAGGTAGCGGTGAGAGGCCATGTAGGAGTACATGGTGGGTTGTCTCATTGGAACCGTCCTTAAGCACTGAGTTCTATGTATGTTGTCCAATGACTCGATACTACCACACATTGGAATGCTTAAGTGCCCCTCTCGACTTATTAATCAACTTGGTCTCTGTCCAGGAGTCGCAACTAGTTTCTGGTGTTTGTAGGTAGTGCTATTTTTCTACCAAGTGGCACCCGGCAGGGTGGGCTTGGGACAGACTAGGCACACGTGGCCCGGTGTACCGAGTGGCACCCGGTTGGTGGGCTCGGGAACCCTGTACACATCGTTTGGGGCCGTAAGCGACACCCCGGCCGGATCTCCTTGCGGATGGAACCCGAATAGGCGATAAACCTGGACTAGAGTCTTGTGTGGTTAGTCAGGTCGTGGCCGACACCCTCGCCAGGCTTCCGCTTGAAGGTTGCCGAGATACATGACGTGTACATGGCGGTAAGTGGCGAGAGCGTGTGTGAAGAAGTACACCCCTGCAGGGTTGACATGATCTATTCGAATAGCCGGGTCCGCGGTTATGGACTTCTTGGATGCTTACATGGTACATAGACAACTTGAAGTGGATACTATAAAATGCTCAAGACAAGTGTGAGTGCTATGGATGGCCTTCTCGTAGGGAGACGGGGATGAATCCATAGTAGTGTATTGTGTGGTGATTAGTGGACTCGTGTACGTTGTTTCACCTCCAGAGTTTCTGGTAGTCGTAGAATAGGATAGCCACAGAGTCAAAGCTGGCTTGCTGCAACTAAACCCCACATTACCTCTCGATACAGATGCATGTATGATAGGATCTGATGTAAGTCTTGCTGAGTACCTTTGTACTCATGTTGCTTTATTTATGTTTTTGCAGCGGAGACTTCGGTCTTACTAGTGTTCTCATGGACTTCGACTAGTAGCTAGTACCTCAGCTACGATCTTGATCGGATGTTGTAGATAGTCAGGCTCTTCCGCCTTTTCATTTGTAGATGTCTGTACCCAGACATGTAATGCTTCCGCTTGTTGCTTGTATGCTCTGTATGACGGGTCTTGTGACCCCTGTTTGCAATAAATGCTATGATGGCTCTTCTGAGCCTTTATCTATATAATTGTTGAGTTATGCTGTGATGCCATGTTGTACAGCACATACTTGCATGTTATGCGTACGTGTAATGTGTAGTGCTATGTGTGGGATCTGACTATCTAGTTGTTTATCTTTAGTAGCCTCTCTTACCGGGAAATGTCTCCTAGTGCTTCCACTGAGCCCTGGTAGCTTGCTACTGCTCCGGAACACTTAGGCAGGCCGGCATGTGTCCTTCTTCGTTCCTGTGTCTGTCCTTTCGGGGAAATGTCACGCTTTGAGTACCGGAGTCCTGTTAGCCCGCTACAGCCCGGTTTACCGGAGTTCTGCTAGCCCAGTGCTACAGCCCGGACCCACTTGCTGATGACCGACACGTTCGAAGTTGGGTCATGGATGCCTGTCCCTGTAAGTCTGTGCCACTTTGGGTTTACGACTAGTCATGCCAGCCCGGGCTCCTTATCATATGGATGCTAGCGACACTATCATATACGTGAGCCAAAAGGCGCAAACGGTCCCGGGAGAATGTAAGACGACACCCGTGGGGATACCGTGCGTGAGGCCGCAAAGTGATATGAGGTGTTATCGGCTAGATCGATGTGACATCGAGTCGGGGTCCTGACAGCTTTGGTATCAGAGCCTGACTGCCTGTAGGATTACCAAGCCAACTGGTCGAAGTTGAGTCTAGAAATTCTTTAGTTATGTAAGGGAATTGATTGTGGGAAGGAACGTAAGACTCTTTTACTCCTTTACCTCATGGCCTTTTGATCTGAGTCATCCTATCGTTCCGACGGGATTAAGGAACTAGGCTTTCTCTTCCGTCTATCAGGATCACGTGTTACTACTCCGTAGTCCCATAGGATTGATTGATCAGAGTCATATCCCAGTTTTGAGTACTTCCGGTGTAGTCTGTTTAGTACTATCCCAGAACTTTGAGTGGTGATGTTGAGTTGTTGTACTACCCCATTTTTAGTAGGATGTCTCATTCTGAGCATTTTACTGCCGTTATGCTGCCGGAATTTCCCTAGGAGTTCGAGTGATACTAATCCCTTGTCCTACATTCTACAGTCCATAGTTGATGCTGATTCCGTCGCTGGTTTCGTTTCACCAGGATGTCATCAAGTTCTGTTGTTCGTAGCCAGAACCACGGCGATGGTAGGGATGAGGATCCTCCCGACCCGCCTTCGTTGACAGAGTTCATGCTAAAGATGGAGAGGAACAAGCACGAGTCTAACCGTTTGTTGGCACGTATCGAGGAGAACACTGCACATCAGTTCAAAGGGTCTGCTACCATTCATGATTTCATTCGCTTGCACCCACCTACTTTTCATCATTCCATCGAGCCACTCGATGCAGATGACTGGCTCCGTAGCATCACCCATAAGCTGCGTTCCGCGAACGTAGCTGAAGATGACAAGGTCACTTATGCCACATATCACCTAGAAGGTCCTGCTAGTCTTTGGTGGCAGAACTATGAGGCTATGCTTCCAGTTGGCCAGATTCCTACCTGGAAGGATTTCACTGAGGCTTTTCGCGAGCATCACATTCCCCAGGCCCTCATTGATCGCAAGAGAGAAGAGTTCTGTAGTTTCACCCAGAGTAAGATGGCTGTTGATGCTTATAGCAGAGAATTCGAGAACCTTGCCCGCTATGCCACAGAAGAAGTGTCCACGGACGCCAAGAAGCAAGCTAGGTTCCGGAAGGGTCTCAACCCCAAGTTGCGTCGTGATCTCCACCTGCATCATTGTGATACATTCCAAGCCCTTGTGAACAAGGCCATCAATGCAGAGACAGCTCAACTCACTTACGAGGAGTCTCGTAAGCACACCCGTGATTTGGGATCTTCCTCCGGTTCTAGTGCCCAGAAGCGCCGGATTTGGGTTCCAAACTCCGCTCTTCCTTCCGGTTATACACCGAGGTCATCCTATGTGGTGACTTCTCCAACTCAGTCGTATGTTCCACCCAGGCCTACTGGTAGACCGTTTGTTAGTGCGGGTCCCCGTCCAACCTCAGGGACTTGCTTCACATGCGGAAAGCCAGGACACTATGCACGTGATTGCTCTCAGACTAGTTATGCTCCACCCCAGCCCGAGAAGATTGTTGGCTGTATTAAGCCATCACGCAAGATGATCAGTGTCAAGTCAGCCCCCACTGAACGTGGACGTGTGCATCACGTCTCAGCTAAAGACGCTCATGATGATCCAGATGTCGTTCTTAGCACACTCCTTGTCAATTGTCACCCAGCATCAGTTCTATTCGATACTGGGGCATCTCACTCCTTCATTTCTGAAGGTTATGCTCGTTTGCACGACATGTCATTTTGTGATATGCCAACTCCGCTTGAAATCCAAACCCCAGGGTCTAGATGGCAGACCACCAGAATCAGCCATGGTAACGAAATCCTTGTTGACAGACTTGTATTCCTTGCATCACTTGTAGCCCTCAAGTCTTCAGATACTAACATCATCTTGGGTATGGACTGGATGACAGCTCATCATGCCAAGATTGATTGTTACACAAGATCTGTTCAGCTTACACACCCATCTGGCAAGATAGTCACCGTCTCCACTAGAGTTGCAAAGCGTCAGCTCTATTCTCTTAATGCCAGCCCTCTTCCAGACCTTGAAGATATCCCGGTAGTCCATGACTTTCCGGATGTCTTTCCAGAGGAACTGCCAGGTGTTCCACCTGACAGAGATGTAGAGTTCGTCATAGATCTTATCCCAGGAACTGCTCCAATCTCCCGGAGACCTTACAAGATGGCACCCCTAGAACTAGCCGAGCTTAAGAAACAACTCGATGAGTCCTTGCAAAAGGGTTTCATCCGTCCTAGTTCTTCTCCTTGGGCTTGCCCCGTCCTCTTCGTCAATAAGAAAGACGGTACGGACCGGATGGTTGTAGATTATCGTCCCGTTAATTTGGTCACGATAAAGAACAAGTATCCGCTTCCCAGGATCAACGACCTGTATGATCAGCTCGCTGGATCCTCAGTCTTCTCCAAGATGGATTTAAGGTTAGGCTACCATCAAATCAAGATCAGAAACGGGGACATTCCCAAGACAGCTTTTGTCACTCGTTATGGCCAGTACGAGTACACCGTCATGTCCTTTGGCCTAACCAACGCCCCAGCCACATTTTCCCGCCTGATGAACTCGATCTTCATGGAGTACTTAGATAAGTTCGTCGTGGTTTACCTCGATGATATTCTTATTTACTCGAAGAACGAGGAAGAGCATGCCGAACATCTTAGACTTGTGTTAGAAAAACTCAGAGAGCACCGCCTTTATGCCAAGTTCTCCAAGTGTGAATTTTGGTTGCCAGAAGTGACCTACCTAGGCCACGTAATCTCTGGTAAGGGCATTGCTGTCAATCCCGAGAGAGTTCAAGCCGTTCTCGATTGGACTCCACCTGAGACCGTGAAACACGTTAGGAGTTTCCTTGGTCTAGCCAGCTATTGTCGCCGCTTTGTTGAAAACTTCTCCAAAGTAGCCAAACCCCTCACGGAACTTCTCAAGAAAGATAAAAAGTTTGAGTGGTCCCCACAGTGTGAGTACAGTTTTCAGGAACTGAAAAGACGCCTGACTTCTGCTCCCATACTTGTGCCACCGGATTTCACTAAAGACTTTATTATCTACTGCGACGCCTCACGACAAGGACTAGGTTGCATTCTTATGCAGGATCGTCATGTGATTGCCTATGCATCTCGACAGTTGCATCCACATGAGGAGAATTATCCTACACATGATCTAGAGCTTGCAGCCGTAGTCTATGCACTCAAGACTTGGCGACATTACCTCCTTGGTAAACGTTGCGAGATCTACACCGATCACCAGAGTCTCAAGTATATCTTCACCCAACCGGATCTGAACCTTAGGCAAAGACGTTGGTTGGAGTTGATCACAGATTATGATCTAGGGATTACCTACACCCCAGGCAAAGCCAATGTCATGGCTGATGCTCTAAGCCGTAAATCCTATTGCAACAATCTCATGTTGCAGCAAGGCCAACCACTTCTCCATGAGGAATTCTGTAAGCTTAACCTTCACATAGCTCCTCGCGGATTCCTTTCTACCCTGGTGGCGAAACCTGATCTTGAAAATCGGATTATCGCTGCTCAAAAGCAAGACACAGGAATTTCCCGGATCAAGAGAAACATTAAGAAGGGAGTTGGTGGATGTTTCTCTATGGATGATCGCGGTGTTGTTTTCTTTGAGAATCGCTTGGTGGTTCCCAAGAAACAACATCTTCGGCAGTTGATTCTTAAGGAGGCGCATGAATCTCCTCTCACAATTCATCCCGGTAGCTCTAAGATGTATCAGGATCTACGCCAGAGGTTCTGGTGGACTAGGATGAAGAGAGAAATCGCTGAGTTCATTGCTAAATGTGACATTTGTCGTCGCGTTAAGGCAGAGCATCAAAGACCTGCTGGCACCCTTCAGCCTTTAGCTATTCCTGAATGGAAATGGGATAAAGTTGGTATGGACTTCATCACCGGCTTTCCCAGGACCAAGAGAGGGAATAATGCTATCTTCGTAGTCGTTGATCGTCTTTCCAAAGTGGCTCACTTCCTTCCTGTTCGAGAAAATATCACTGCTAGTCAGCTCGCTGACTTATATATTTCTTGAATAGTGTCACTTCATGGTGTTTCACTAGAGATCAATTCAGACCGTGGCAGTCTTTTCACTTCTCATTTCTGGGAGAGTTTCCAAACTGCCATGGGAACCCATCTTTCCTTCAGTACCGCTTTCCACCCTCAGTCGAGTGGTTAGGTGGAACGTGTCAATCAAATTCTCGAAGACATGCTCAGAGCTTGCGTTATCTCATTCGGTATGGATTGGGAGAAATGTCTTCCTTTCGCCGAGTTTGCTTATAACAATAGCTACCAATCCAGCCTCAAGAAAGCTCCTTTTGAGGTTCTCTATGGACGAAGATGTCGAACACCTTTGAACTGGTCAGAAACCGGTGAAAGACAATTCTTTGGACCGGATATGATCCAGGAGGCAGAAGAGCAAGTTCGCATCATTCGTGAGAATTTGAAAACAGCCCAGTCTCGTCAGAAAAGTCAGTACGATCGTCATCATAAGGATATGACTTATGAAATTGGCGACCAAGCTTACCTTCGGGTTACTCCTTTGAAGGGTACCCATCGTTTCGGTATCAAGGGCAAGTTGGCTCCTCGTTACATTGGTCCTTTTTGTATTCTCGCTAAACGAGGAGAGGTTGCCTACCAATTGGAACTACCCCCACATCTTTCTCGAGTTCATGATGTCTTCCACGTCTCTCAACTCAGGCGTTGCTTCTCGGATCCTATCCGCGGAGTGGACCACGAAACGCTTGATCTCCAAGATAACCTCACATACCGAGAGTACCCGGTTCGCATTCTTGATCAAGCAGAGCGTGTCACTCGACGTCAGAACATCAAGTTTCTCAAAGTTCAGTGGTCTCATCATTCCGAGAGAGAAGCTACTTGGGAGCGAGAAGATCGTCTTCGACTGGAGTACCCTACTTTCTTTCCGTCGACCCCTGAATCTCGAGACGAGATTCTGTCAAGTGGGGGCGAGTTGTCACATCCCTAGTCTGGTATGACTTAGACTAGCTAGCTATTTGTGCGTCATATTTAAATTTCATTTAAATTTGAAATGAGGATTGGTGGAACCCTCAGAATCATTTTTGAAAATGATCCAAATAAAAATTTCTCCAAAAGGGTCCAAGAAAATGCTCATGTTGCTCTCTGAAAATATTGGACAGAGATAAAAATCAAAACAATATTTTTAGGAGCTCATGGATAATTATTTTGGCCATTTGGATTAATTCGATAATTATTTGCTTTGGATATATATTATTATATATTTGAAATATATGTCCAAAAATTGTGCCTTTTGTTGAGGAGCTCTGGAATAATACCATTAGCCCCTACAAAAATTGGCATAAGCAAATAAAATGGTTTAGTATTTTTATTAAACCAAACAAATGTCAGAAAAAAATAGAAAAAGGGAAATAAAACAGGAAAACCTCACCTGTGCTTACCTGGGGCTCTCCCCTGCGCAGCCCAGCAGCAGCAGGCCAGCCCAGCCAGGAGGCGGCCCAGCCCGCCAGCTCCTCTGTCGTCTTCTCCCCCTCGCCCAAGCAGGTGCGTGCCCGCGCCACAGCCGGCCGCGGCCACGCGCCCGGCCACGCCACCTCCCTCCCTGCCTGCCTCTCCCCTCCTCGTCTGGATGCCTGGAACGACGCCACGCGCCGCCCCGGTCCTTTTCCCCTCTCTCTCGCTCTACCTCCTCCCCTGGACATCTCCCTCTCCTCGCGCCCGAAGCGCTGCCGCCGCCGCAGCCCACCACCGACGCGCTCCCCGCCGTCCCCTCGCCCCTCAGTGGAGTCCACGAGCTCCGCCACAACCCCCTCCACCTCCTCGTCGAGCCACGAACCTCCGGACGGCCTCCATCGTCGCCACCGTCCTCGTCTTCAACCTCGGCCGTCCGAGATCGTCTTCGCCGCCCTGTTCTGCTCCGGCCTTCCCCGAGCAAGCTGACCAGCCCATCGACCTCCCCGTGAGCCTCTGCTTCGAACCCCTCTCCTCCTCCTCGCGATTACGCCGTCTAGGCCTCAGTCCCGCCATGGCCGAAGCTCGCCTCCGCTCGAGCTTGTCGCCGGCGTTGCTCCGGCGACCCTTTGGCCACGCTCGTGCACCTAGCACTCTCGCCGCACCTTGTAGTGCCCCGCTAGCGCTTTAGTTCGCGCATTTGCATGCTGCAGCCGTGCCCCCGAACACAGCCGAACTCCGGCGGCCGCAAAGCGTGGTCGCTGACGTCGTTCTCGGCCACCCCAGCTCTGGCCGAGGGCACTGCTCGACGCGCCGCATCGCCAGCTCTTCGAAGAGCCTAAACACGCCTCGAACGGAGCCCTGTGGGTGATTCCCGCGGCGTGCCGCCGTCTCGGGCCTCGCCGGTGGCTAAACGCCGGCGAGTTGACCGGGTTTGACCCCCCCAGGGTCGCTGACTAGTGGGGCCAGGCCCTGCTAATTCTAATTAAAAAAAATAAACTAAACCTAACTAGCCACTAACACTGACCAGTGGGCCCGACCCCCCCTAACCTTTTAATTAAACTAAATTAACCCCTGTTAACCCCCCCTGTCACTGACGTGTGGGTCCCACACGTCAGATTTGACCTGGACAGCCGCGTTGACCCGCTGATGTAGTGATGACGTCATGCTGACGCAATTATATATTTTCTGGAATTAAAATAATTCAGAAAATCCAGAAATTGTTTTAAACTTCAAAAATTCATATCAATTCAACCGTAGCTCAGATTAAAATAATTTATATATGACAAATTATCAGAAAAATGCAACCTTTCCATATGTACTAGTTTCATGCATGAAAAACCAACTTATACATGCTGAATATGGGAAAACACATTATGGCATATATAAGAGACCTAATTTAGAGATGCATTTGAACCTTTTGTTCAAATGGACTTCAAACCAAATGTTTACTAGTTGCATTAGCTCAAACAGCATCCCATCTACATGCCATGCTCATGCATCATATTGTTGCATATGATTGTGTTTTGATTGCCGGCACGGTTCCTTCTCGATAGGTCCTGCTCCGGAGACGTTCCAGAGTACCTGTCTGTGAAGCAGTGCCTCCCTTGTTGATTTACCAGGCAAGCAAACCCCCTTGTTCATTTCGATAAAACCCTACTCTCTCGCTCCTGCTCTCAGTTATTGCATTAGGACAACAACGATTCATATGCTACTTTGTGCCGCGGTAGTTGAACCCATTCCTCTGCATGACCTGTCATTGCCACAGTAAATAGTTGAAACCCACTAGCATGTGTAGGAGTTGATTGAAGCCATTGTTGTGTTCCTACCATGCTATGCCTGCTATTGCTTAGAGTTGTGTCAGGTCTGGTTCATTGGGAATGAATTGGAGTGTTACAATGTGTTCCGACGCTGAGAGTTAAGTGTGTAAACACGATTTGGTAAAGGTAGCGGTGAGAGGCCATGTAGGAGTACATGGTGGGTTGTCTCATTGGAACCGTCCTTAAGCACCGAGTTCTATGTATGTTGTCCAATGACTCGATACTACCACACATTGGAATGCTTAAGTGCCCCTCTCGACTTATTAATCAACTTGGTCTCTGTCCAGGAGTCGCAACTAGTTTCTGGTGTTTGTAGGTAGTGCTATTTTTCTACCAAGTGGCACCCGGCAGGGTGGGCTTGGGACAGACTAGGCACACGTGGCCCGGTGTACCGAGTGGCACCCGGTTGGTGGGCTCGGGAACCCTGTACACATCGTTTGGGGCCGTAAGCGACACCCCGGCCGGATCTCCTTGCGGATGGAACCCGAATAGGCGATAAACCTGGACTAGAGTCTTGTGTGGTTAGTCAGGTCGTGGCCGACACCCTCGCCAGGCTTCCGCTTGAAGGTTGCCGAGATACATGACGTGTACATGGCGGTAAGTGGCGAGAGCGTGTGTGAAGAAGTACACCCCTGCAGGGTTAACATGATCTATTCGAATAGCCGGGTCCGCGGTTATGGACTTCTTGGATGCTTACATGGTACATAGACAACTTGAAGTGGATACTATAAAATGCTCAAGACAAGTGTGAGTGCTATGGATGGCCTTCTCGTAGGGAGACGGGGATGAATTCATAGTAGTGTATTGTGTGGTGATTAGTGGACTCGTGTACGTTGTTTCACCTCCAGAGTTTCTGGTAGTCGTAGAACAGGATAGCCGCAGAGTCAAAGCTGGCTTGCTGCAACTAAACCCCACATTACCTCTCGATACAGATGCATGTATGATAGGATCTGATGTAAGTCTTGCTGAGTACCTTTGTACTCATGTTGCTTTATTTATGTTTTTGCAGCGGAGACTTCGGTCTTACTAGTGTTCTCATGGACTTCGACTAGTAGCTAGTACCTCAGCTACGATCTTGATCGGATGTTGTAGATAGTCAGGCTCTTCCGCCTTTTCATTTGTAGATGTCTGTACCCAGACATGTAATGCTTCCGCTTGTTGCTTGTATGCTCTGTATGACGGGTCTTGTGACCCCTGTTTGCAATAAATGCTATGATGGCTCTTCTGAGCCTTTATCTATATAATTGTTGAGTTATGCTGTGATGCCATGTTGTACAGCACATACTTGCATGTTATGCGTACGTGTAATGTGTAGTGCTATGTGTGGGATCTGACTATCTAGTTGTTTATCTTTAGTAGCCTCTCTTACCGGGAAATGTCTCCTAGTGCTTCCACTGAGCCCTGGTAGCTTGCTACTGCTCCGGAACACTTAGGCAGGCCGGCATGTGTCCTTCTTCGTTCCTGTGTCTGTCCTTTCGGGGAAATGTCACGCTTTGAGTACCGGAGTCCTGTTAGCCTGCTACAGCCCGGTTTACCGGAGTTCTGCTAGCCCAGTGCTACAGCCCGGACCCACTTGCTGATGACCGACACGTTCAAAGTTGGGTCATGGATGCCTGTCCTTGTAAGTCTGTGCCACTTTGGGTTTACGACTAGTCATGCCAGCCCGGGCTCCTTATCATATGGATGCTAGCGACACTATCATATACGTGAGCCAAAAGGCGCAAACGGTCCCGGGAGAGTGTAAGACGACACCCGTGGGGATACCGTGCGTGAGGCCGCAAAGTGATATGAGGTGTTATCAGCTAGATCGATGTGACATCGAGTCGGGGTCCTGACATGTAAAGACCGAACACCTTCGGGAGTGTTCGGCGTCTCGAGTTAGGCCTTATATGCATCAGCTCCGAATCATGTCTTTGGTCAAATGTTGGGTTTGCCCGGCTCCTGTGTTTTGCTGCCTTACGTTCCGTATCATCGGCTAACGCGGCACCAGGAGAACTACTGCGATTGTGCCCCAGTTCGGCTGGGCGAGCACCTCAGTAGAGAAAGCCGATAAACTGACTGTCATGATACAGCGAGAGACTGGTCAACCACTCGATCGACCATGGGAGTGTTTAGAATTCCTCCGCTTTGACGAAGGGCCGTTTCCCGGTCAGGCACATACGCGCCCCAAATTCGGAGAGCGCGGTGCCCCCAGGGGCTATGTCGTAGCCCCACCCTCGAACTCCATGGCTAAGTGAAAGTGATAAAGCATTATAGTCCGGTTGCCTCGTTTGCTACGCTACCACCTCCTTTACAGGACCGAGACGTCGGATTAAGTGTGAAAACATGCTCTTTTTTGCGAACACCCCCGCACCTTGTGCGTGGGGGCTGAAGCCGACGACTTCCATCTTTCAGGTTATACACACGTATACATGAACGGCCGCAGAGGAGATACTCTATTACTTGAACGCACAAGTATAAAAGGCGCTTACATTATAAATATTGTTTTACATTATAAAAACGTTCATTCGAACGTAACATTTTTTGAGCACTACGACTCTATTACACGAGCACCACGCAGCACTTCGCCAAAATAGTGCTCGGCGGCTAACCGGTTATCATCCGAACCCGGGGTCGCAACAGTGGTGGCATCCATCTCTGTCCAATGTGTCTTCACACGAGCGAGTGCCATCCGCGCACCCTCTATGCAGGCCGACCGCTTCATCGCCTTGATATGCGGCACCGCCCCAAGAAATTGCTGCAATAAGCCAAAGTAACTCTTCGGCTCGGGCCTATCGGGCCGGACATGGGTCACTATATCCATCATAGCAAGCCCGGACAACCTATTTAGCTCAGCCCACTCGGCCAAATGGTCGGTCAGTGGAAGTGAACGCTCCGGACTATGGAATTGAGACCAAAACAGCTCTTCCGTCTTGTGATCCTTCTGGCTTCGAAAATGCACAACGGCTTCCACCGCACTCGCTGCTAAGTCCATATAAGGGTCCTTTGGACCCCACAGTTGGCCCAGCTGAGCATACTTTGGATCCGTAAACCTTCGGCGCAGCAGAAAAGGCTTGCCAGCTACAATTTCTCCGGCCTGGCGCAGCTCTTCCTTTATAGCCCGCATTGCAGAGCGGGCATCCTTGTCTTCGGCGGTGGCCTTCTCTAGGTCTTCTTGCCCCGCTAGGCGCTCCTTCCCAAGAGCCTCATTGCGGTGGGTAGAATCTTTCAACTTCACGGCCATTTCGGCCATCTCTTCCCTACTCCGGCAGTGTGCGGCCCTTTCGGCCGCTAACTCCTCGGCCGCCCTCGAGGCTGCCACATTACTCCTTCTGGCCTGCTCCTTGGCTTGAGCAAGTTCGGCCCGAAGGCTCTCCACAGCAGCGGCACTATCTACATTTCACACACATGTTGTAAGGAGCTGGCTTCGGCCCCCTTACCAAGTGGCTGCACAAAAACACTTACCTTGCGACTCATCAAGTCGCCTGTTGACCAGCGTGATGTCCGCATCCGCAACAGCGAGTTGCCGCTTTAGTTCAGCAACTCCATCAGTCCGGCTGGCCCCCGGATGACCCGCCACCTGCATCGGCACGGCGGAAATTTAAACCTGCGATTTTGATCCTCGGCACGCTATCGATTTCGACAACCTACCGAGTCTCAGGGGCTACTATCTATACAGGGCGCATTCTATATGCAAAACTGCTAAAAGGTGTGTCATTTTTACGCACCTCAAACCCCGCCAGCAAACTCTTGACGGCATTACGCAACCCGCCTTCGGCGGATGAAATCCTTTCAATCACCATGCTCATCAATGCGTGGTGATCTTCTGAGATAGACGCCTTCTCAAGCAGATCCTTCAGCCGTACACCAGTTGGCGCCGAACTATCCGGCTTTGCCAAACCAGGGGGCTCCCTCCGTGACGACACTTCAGGCTCGTCCGCCCTATCCGACGGCGCCCCAGACAGACGCGTCTCGCTCTCCATCATCTCTGGACGAAGGTCCCCCGAAGACGAGCTCATTTGCGAAGGACGGAGATCCGAACTACAAGGTAAAAACTTTAGTTATCCTCAGAAGCACAAATAGGGATGTCCCTTATTATAAAACTCCTTTCTTTCTACTTACGGCTCGTTGGAGGGCTGATTCTCAAAGGGAGATTGTGCGGCCAGGGCCTCCCCGGACGCAGGGCCCTCTGATGAAGATTTCTTCCCCCGTTTAGGGGCTTTTGCCCCCGGTTCCTCGGAGGCAGTCCTCTTCTCCCCTTGAAGGGAGGGATTCTCGATCCCCCCTCTTTCAAGAGCCTCCTTAGGCGAGGTAGTAGCTTTCCTGCTTTCCCCTTCGCCTTCCTCTGGAGGCGCAACCTCAAGCATCCGGACCAGCACGGAATCCGGCGCGGTCTCGGGGAGGGGGGCCGGACACCATATCAATTTTGCTTCCGCTATCCACTCCTGTTTAGAAGGAAGTTGGTCATAAGGCGAATTATCGAAAGGCAAACAAACGGTATGTCCGAACTTGGAACTACTTACTTGAGTATCCGGGCGATTGCAGCTTAGTCCAGCATCCTCGGTCAATTCCGGACGCGCCTCTTGCGATCCGAAGAATAACTTGTACATCTCCAGGGGTGTCATACCCATGAAGTGTTGAAGAATCCGTGGGCCCTCCGGATTGAACTCCCACAGCCGGAGTGGGCGGCGTTTGCAGGGCGGGATACGCCTAATCAGCATAACCTGCATTACCACCACCATATCGACCTCCCTCGTTTGGAGATCTCGAATCCGGCCCTGCAGTAGGGGCACGTCCTTTGACGGCCCCCGGTTGAGCCCTTGGTTGACCCACGACATCAACCGTCGTGGAGGTCCCGGGCGGAATAAGGGCGGCGGCTTTTGTCTGCGGCCCCTCGGAACGGTGATATAGAACCACTCTTCCTGCCACGGGCCGAGCTCCTCTTGGAAGGAGCCAGCGGGCCACGGGGCATCGGCCCTCCTACTTATGGCCGCCCCGCCGCACTCCGCTTGATGCCCCCCGATCATCTTCGGCACCACATTGAAGGTCTTCAGCCACAGGCCGAAGTGAGGGGTGACGCGGAGGAAGGCTTTGCAGACAACAATAAATGCGGAAATATGGAGGATGGACTCCGGAGCCAAATCGTGGAATTCCAACCCATAGTAAAACATGAGCCCTCTCACAAAAGGATCCATCAGGAAGCCTAAACCCCGACGGAGGTGGGATACAAAAACGACATACTCGCCGGGCTCGGGGGTGGGGATGGCCTGCCCTTCGGTAGGCAACCTGTGCGAAATCTCATAAGCCAGGTACTTGGCCTCCCGAAGCTTTAGCACGTCCTCCTCCGTGACGGAGGAGGGCATCCACCGGCCCTGGAGGTCGGAACCGGACATCGTTGAAGGTCCGAAACGCTCGAATCTGAAGCTCTAGGTGCTGGAACTTGGAGCGGGGAGAGGATTCGATGGAGGATTGAAGAAAAGAAACGAGCCTTGGTCCCGCTATAAAGAGGGAGAATACCAAGAGTCGTCTCCGTGACCGTTTGGGACTCGCCTTCGATAGAGGGGGCGTGGCGACAGGCGCGGTTGGGTTACCCACGTCCGTATTGATGAGAATCCCGGATTAAGGGGGAACACGATCTCTGCTTCGACAAGACGTGCCAAGGAAACCGCTTCGCTAAATGTGCTGAGGTGGTAGAGTAAAAAACGATTCAAGTAATGGCTTGGTAGTGGCGTGACGTCATGCCGCAAAAAACGTCAGCAGATTGAACTTGTGTATATATTATTCTCTCTACGGTAGAATGTGGAATTTATTTTGCAGAACCAGACACTATCCTAGTGTTCACAATCTTCTATCATTCGGAGGAGGAACCCGCCTTGCAATGCCAAGCAATATACACGCCGGACTTATCGTCATTGAAGCCTGGTTCAGGGGCTACTGAGGGAGTCCTGGATTAGGGGGTGTCCGGATAGCCGGACTACCATCATCAGCCGAACTATCATCGGCCGGACTATCATCATCGACCGGACTCTAAGACTATGAAGATACAAAATTGAAGACTTCGCCCCGTGTCCGGATGGGACTTTCCTTGGCGTGGAAGGCAAGCTTGGCGATACGGATATGTAGATCTCCTACTATTGTAACTGACTCTATGTAACCCTAGCCCTCTCCGGTGTGTATATAAACCGGATGGCTCTAGTCCGTAGGACAACAACAACAACAACCCTTACAATCATACCATAGGCTAGCTTCTAGGGTTTAGCCTCCTTGATCTCGTGGTAGAACCACTCTTGTAATCATCCACAATATCAATATCAATCAAGCAGGACGTAGGGTTTTACCTCCATCAAGAGGGCCCGAACCTGGGTAAAACATCGTGTCCCTTGTCTCCTGTTACCATCCGCCTAGACGCATAGTTCGGGACCCCCTACCCGAGATCCGCCGGTTTTGACACCGACACGCCGCTTCTCCAAAGAAAGAACACTGTCATGCAGACTCCGCCCTACCCGGTTGCAGCATTGAGCATATTCGTCGGTAGCATCGCCTTACCCGCCACATGCACCCTCCTCGAGATATCCTCAGGTGAAGATGGCCCGTCCTGAGCACGGATCGTACTCGGTGCCGGCTGGCTCGCACCCTTGTTAGTCTTTCTTTTGCGTGCCTTCTTCTTCTCCTGTAATGGGACCGAGTTCTGCTCACAAACCGCCTTCTTGAGTGTGTTTGGCTGATAATATTTCGCACCTCGCCTATCTAAGGCTCGGTGAAGTCGGCAGCTGGAGGCGTCTCCTCAGAGCTGAACGGCAGACGATGCCTGTTGCAACTTGGCTTCTCCGCGGTACCACCTAGATCGCGCACGTCTTTTGTTGGGTTGGGTTCTTGATAAGGAGGCCCCATGAAGTCGCCATCGTACCCATGTTCGGCAAAGTACTGATCGACGTTGCCAAATGTATCGTCGTCGTCGTTCTGATCCTGTGCCATATGCATGTTTGGATCCAGTGGCATAGGGATGTCCGGCACTGTTGCGGCGGTCCTGCCATGGGGCCGACTTGGCGCCGGCACGACCGGCGGTGTTGTCTTTGGGGTGGTGTCCCCCGCCCCCAAACAAATCTGGCTCTTCGGCCAAAGCAGGGGCTAGCTCAGGCAAGCGCTGAGGGTCATCACGTCATCATCGTTGGCCCCGACAGGTCGAATCGGAGGTAACAACTCGTCGCAGCCTGGCAGCACCCGAACCAGTTCAACCCTAAACAAGTTGGGTGGCATCAGGGTACCATGGAACAAGGGGTTGCTCGGTTGAACGATTTTTCCCTTGGAGACATCGACCAACTCGTTGTTCACGAAGTGCAGGAGAGTGCACGGAACATCGGCGGCGCCCTGCGAAAACATGTAGGGCGTCAGGGATGCCCAGTCAAAGGCAAGGAGATGAAGTCCTCAACCGAGAGAGGCTTAATTAGTTACCGTGATGATGGCGTCGAGCTCGGCTAATGTCGAGGCACCGCCAACGGCAGGCGTGCAGTTGACGGAGGGGCCGCTTGTTGCAGAGGTGCCGGCCGGCGTACACCCGGGTGCATTAAGCTCCCGTGCCGGCGTCGGAGACACCAATGCCGCCTCCGCCGGAGACACCAATGGCCCCGCCATCGCATTCTGCGAGTTGCTGGCCGTGAAGCTAGGAATCGGGGGCGGCCCCTGTTGGCCGCTCGCAATCCACGCACTCAACCCCTGGATCAAGGTAGGCACAATGGCGGTGATCGTCGCTCCGAGTTGTTGTCGCACTTGCTCTTGGACAATCTCCGGAATCCGCGCCACCTGTGCCTTGAGTTCTTGAACCTCGCGCGCCTGGCTTTCCGAGCTGGTCTTTTTCTCCTTCCGCACACTAGCGGTATAGTATGACCCCCATTTTGTGGACAAGCCTTTGCCGGCCACACGACCAGCTGACGTCGGCTTACTGAGCTTATCCTTGTTCTTCATTACATTCAACGCCCTATTTAGAGTGGTGTCCCAAGGGTTGCTCTTAGTCAACCCTGCGCTACTGCTTTCAGTCGCCTGCGGAAGGAATGTGAACCATTTAGAAATTTGGCTTCATTAATTAGAAAGCAACCATATGGAGCTAATTATGCGGGGGTGTATTCCTTACCAGAACAAGCTCAAGTGCCCTGGTCTCCGGATCCGTGGTAAGCTCCTTTGTTATCGGGTCCTCCTTGCACCGGGCCCTAACATAGTTCCTGGTCTGCTTGTTACCGCTGTATTTCTCGAAGCGGGGCGGTAGGCCTTGCTCGGCACGCTCCGCGTCCTCTTTGTCCCATATAGGCTCCGCCACTCTGTAACCGCCCGGACCGAGTTTGTGTTCCCCTAAGTTCAGCTCCCGCATTTCTTTCCCCCACTGACTTGATTAGGAGTTTGCGGTGCTCGAGCAATTGATCTTGAAGTCGTTGTAGTCATCTTCGGTGATCGAAGGATTTTTCTCCTTGATCTTCTCATAACTCTCACCTTTCTCGATCATTCTCTTCACATTGCTTTTCCAAGTAGACAGGGCCTTGATCATCTTCGTGAGGGCAGCATTGTTCACTTTATTCCCTTTGAGGCTTGTGTTTTCAAAATCAGCGGGGAACTTGTATCGTTCGTGCAGCTTTGTGAAGAGGAGGTTGCGCAAATTCCCTCGGTCAGGATGCCTCAGTTTCTCGGTGTTGATCGAGACGGTGCTCCGGAGAATGCACCCGAGCTGAAGCGAGTACCCCTTGACTATTCGTTCGGGCGCCGTTGGATTCCCGTCGGAGTCCACTTTAGTAACTTCCTCCTTGAGGGTGCGGAGCATGGTCGGGCACCGGTCCTTCCGTTGCCTCTTCGGTTGGCTGCCATCTTTGTGTGCGCCGCCATCATCAGTGGTGGCATCCTCGGCGGCACCATCAGTGGTGGCATCAGTGGGGTCATCCTCGGCGGTACCATCAGTGGTCTCAGGATCGGTGGGGAAGGCGGCGTCCTCATACAAGTGAGGTTGTTCCTCCATCTCCTGGGACAGCTCCCAGAATGCCTTGCCGCCCGAACCCCCGGCCTCATCGTTGTTGGCCATGTTTCTCTCTAAATAGGAACAAAGTTTGGTCAAAAAGTTGGTTATTGTCAAGGAAAAAGATCATGGTCTCATCATTTAGGGTTTGTCGACACCGAGGCATCCTAAAAGCTAAGCTTTTATCATTGAGGGTTTTTCGACGCCGAGGCACCCTAAAAGACTAAGCTTTCATCATTAGTCACAAGTACCCCGGCCCATGCATTAGTCACAAGTACCCCAAATGTCCTATTTTTAGCAAAGTCATGCTAAAATTCACGGAAAATTTCAGCATGACCTTTGCTGAAAATAGGACATATGGAGTACCCGAATTTGCTGGAACGGAAGTTAATCGACATTTCAGCAAACTCAAGGGCCTCTCGGGTGGACAAGGCAAAAAAGGCCTTCATCACAACATGGAAAATACATTGGCATGTGAAGAGGTGAAACAATATATGCATCTCCAAGCAGTATCATTCAATATTTTGGACAAACCACTACAAGCAATACTGGATCAGAATGTTTTTTATACATAACTGCTAAAACTCTAGGAGTTAACCGAGCCACCAACAGAATGTGGACTTAAAAAGAGAGAGTCACGGACAGTGACATGATACATTTTCATAAAATTAGCTAGTTTTACTTATGGTGCACAAAGGAACAAGTACTGCAGTGCACTTAGAAAAAAATGAGCACCGCAAAACAAGAAGACTCGTTTCAGGTAAACGGAAGCTGTCGGCTCCATCAAGTGGAGGCAAAAACAAGTGTAATTGCAAATGAATGCAAACCACGTTAAGACTTAACTGCTAAGGCCTAGTTTGGCAACATGGTTTTTCCAAAACCATGGTAATTGAAAAGCTCGGTATTCCAATGTGTGGGCAATGAATACTTTGGTTTCTAAAAACTGCAGTTTTTCTCAGTTTTTGCAAAACTATAGAGATGTTTGGCAAGTGCAGTTTTTCTTAGTTTCTTGGTTTTGACCACTCATTGCATGGATAATCCTAGATACAGCTAGCTGAACCAAATTGAGCTATAACAAAGGAGTTATACAACGATGTGATCAGCTTGTGCTAATTAACGGTTGGTGCATGCGGCATGCCTATAGCCTTGTCATGCACGCGAACATCCTCTATCTGCTAGGATATGTTGTTGACTAATCTTGTATCTCTAGCCACATGGAATCGATCGGCTAGCTAACTTAGACTGTTGTGTATAACTTTGCTCAGTAACTTAGACTAGTTGAGTACTGTTGAAAAATGACAGGTTAAACTGACCTCAAAGTCTGCTAACAAAATCAATACCAACTGATTGATCGCGGCCGGCCAGTTTATAATCAACGGGAACTATAAGATTTAAAAGAAAACCAATTAAATAGGTAGTCGGTAAGTCGATCGGCATAAGCAACAGTTCACACATCACCTATAGAGGACAGTAAAAGTACACTAATAAAACTCAGGAAAGAAGAAGTAAAAGTACCCTCAAAACAAGTATTAACAGACTAGTATATATATGTTATGTTGGCATAGATACTGTCTGAATGCACCAACAAACCTCCTTTTACTCCCTGCGTGTATCAAAATATAAGACGCATATGATAGTGTCTTATATTTTGATGCAGACCAGACGGAGTATTATCCATGGCCTACTTAATTTAGCTCACTGCTCCCATGTGCCAATTACTTAACTTTCTGGTTTTAATCATGTTGGTGTTCCTTCAATCACCATCCCCCCATTCTGACATGCTTTCAACTTCACCATATACTAATTGCACTATTGCTGTTGGCCTGTTGCTGCTCTATCTTATCTATGCAATTTTAACCTTTGTTTGTATTCCCCATCCACATCGTTATCTGACTTGTGTGGCATTTGCACTGGACACACGCATCACTGTGAATTTGTAGTTTTCACTTTAAAGTTTTGGACCTTGGCCTTGATTCCTAGATAGGTGGTCACCATTGATCCTAGCTCTTTCACCCTTTCTGTCATTTATTTATTTATTTCTACTTCATATCAAAGACTTGCTTCATTTTCAACTGTGTATATGTTGTAATCACATCTCTAGGCTACAGATACACCATCTGTATCATTTCATTTCACCTATCCATGAGTGGGGAACAAGTGTATGTTCAGGTTATAAACACCCTTTATCCAAAAAGATTGTTCCAAAACTGCCTACTGAATTAGCTCACACACTGCTGCCAATTAATCAACTCTCTGATTTTAATCATGTTTGTGTTCCTTCCATGACCCCAATCCTCGTTTCAACCCCACCAAACTAACTGCACTATTGCTATCTATTGCTGCTAATTCAGAACAAATTCAGTGACAGAGGAGGAGCATTCAGACGGTACCTTGGGTGGGCAGAGAACGAGCTCCGAGGAGGTGGTCGGGGAGGAGCTCTGGGAGGGAGAGGTCGAGGGCGGCGTCGCGGAGGTCGGAGAGGTCGCTGAAGGCGCTAGCGAATCTTACCTACAGCGCCCTGGATCTTGAGGAAGTACAGCGGGGTTGTTCGGAGACGGTCGACTCCACACTGGCGGTTGGCGACGCGGCTCCTCGGCGGCAGTCGACTCGACTCCTTGGCTGCGGGCGGTGGAGGGGCTCCCTTGCTGCGGACGATGAGGTCGCTGAAGGCGCTGGCGGCGACGGTGCCGGTGAGCCCCAGCAGCGAGAGCGCGGCCACGCTACGGGCCCACGCTGCGGCGCCCTCGTGCGACGGCGGAGGCGGAGGAGGTGGAGGCGGAGCGGCCTTGGGCTTGGGATGGGCGGAGAGGCACCGGAGGAGGAGCGGGGCGGGCGTCGAGGCAGCGTCGGGGCGGCGTCGAGGCGGCGAGGCAGCGGCGTCGGGAGAGGAGAGGGGAAGGGGATCGATGGCGAGGGCGAGGGAGAGAGAGGGGATAGGTTTGGGCCGGGGAGGAAGTGTGGATGGGGGTGGCACAATACTAATGGCGCACCACACCTCGGTGCGCCATAAGTACATTCATACTAATGGCGCACCTTGCCATGGTGTCCCATTAGTATTTTTTTTTAATTTCTGCTCGAGCCAACAGGTTATCTTCCACCTGACCTGATCCACATCAAGCTCCCTCTACTACCTCGACTGGTCAGCAACCAGTTCTCACACCAGGAGGTCCTGGGTTTGATTCCCAGGCTCCACAATTTTTTTATGCATTTAAAATGTTGTTTGATACTTATTTGTGTTTAAATATGTTAAAACTTTTCTAAATCATAACAGTAATATTTTTTTTATAAGACAGTAATAATTTCTTTTAAATATCATCAAACAGTAATGCCGGTGGAGCGGGGGAGGGTGCGGCGGGTGCGGGGGGTCGGCGGCGGCGGTTGAGTAGGGGAATCGAGGGTGCGGGGGGTCGGCGGCGGCGGCCGGTGGACCGGGGGGTGCTCGGCGGCGAGGGGGACAAGATCTGGCGAGGTGGGATAGCGATCGAGATGGAGGGGGATCGAGATCGAGTTTCCATGAAATTTAAAAATATTCATGATAGTTCAAAAAGTGCCCATGAAATACAATCGAGAAATGAAGGCTATGATTTAAATACAATCGATCTTAGCTAGCTATCTGTTCACAATCTTCTTGCCCTTCTTTTTCGCAAATGGAGTTCTTCTGTGGAAATGACGTCCTTTAGGTAGGGTGGTCCTGCTTCTTCTTGTGGTGTATGCTGCTACTTCATCATCATCGTCATGTTCGATCCTCGGGTCACCGTACTTGTCGAAGTCTTGCTCATTGGCTACTCCATCCATTCCGATGATCTTCCTTTTGCCTCTCCTCACGACAACACGACTGGGCTTTGACAGGTCGGTAATGAAGAAGCATTGGTCAACTTGGGAAGCCAATACCCATGGCTCATTTTTCACGGTGACGTTTGCGCCCGCGGTCTTGGATTTGGCTTCGGGTATAACCATGGTGGTGAAATACCGGTCTTCTTTTCGGACGCTCTTCGCCCATCTGACACTGAACATCGGGACCTTCTCTCCAGCGTAGCTCAGGTCCCAGATCTCCTCGATCCTTCCGTAGTATCTGTCCTTGTCATTACCAGTGTAGGATTCCATCGTTACCCCGGAGTTCTGATAACCATCGCTCTTCATGTCCTTGGCCTCGGTGTAGAATGTGTAGCCGTTGATATCGTACACCTCATAGGTCATCAGGTTGTGCTCGCCGCCCTGTGACAAGGAGAATATGAGTTGTTCTTCCGAGGAAGAATCCTCATGTAAAGGGTACGACAGAAGCTTCTGCTTGAACCAACGCGTGAAACATGAGTTGTGTTCTTTGATTATATCTCCGTCCGTCCTCTGTTGGCCTCGGTCATTGTACGTCTTCTTAATAAAGGTTTTGTGCTATACCACCCAAGGATCGACCACGTCTATGTGTTGTAGCGCGACTAGGTTTGCTCTTTCAAAGTCGGCGAGTCGACCCTCTAAGTCGACATGCATTTCGCGGCGACCCTCATGGTGACCCCATCCAGCGAGCCTGCCGAGGTGCCTGTTGACGGGCAGACCAACGGGGTTCTCAATGCCTAGATAATTCGTGCAGTAGGAGATGCACTCTTCGGTCAGAAAGCCCCTGGCTATACTTCCCTCTGGACGTGACATGTTGCGAATGTATCCTTTGATGACACCATTCATCCTTTCGAACGGCATCATGCTGTGCAGGAACGTCGGCCCAAGTTGGATGATATCCTCCACTATATGGACCAGCAGATGCACCATAACATCAAAGAATGCGGGCGGGAAGTACATCTCAAGCTCGCATAGTATCACCACGATCTCTTCCTATAGCCTTCTGAGTTGCCTCACGCCAATCGACTTCCGAGAGATGACGTCGAAAAAGTTGCATAGGCCAAATAGCGTTTCACGGACGTGCGCGTCCATGATCCCACGGATTGCAACTGGAAGTATCTGCGTCATCAGCACGTGATAGTCGTGAGACTTCATCCCACTGAACTTCTGCTTCGCTGGGTCTAGGTATCTGCTTATCTTCCCCGCGTAACCGTAAGGAAGTTTTACTCCTAGGAGGCAGGTGAAAAACTGCTCGATCTCCTCCTGACTTAGAGTGAAGCACGCGGGAGGGTAGTCATTTTCGGTCTTCTTGGCCTTTTTTCCTTTGCGACGACTTACTGTGTCCTGCTTCGCCTCATCATCATCATCATCATCATCATTAGCGTGAAGCTCCTGCCTGATGCCCATTGATTTCAAGTCTGCCCTTGCTTTCGGCCCATCTTTGGTCCTCTCTGGCATGTTGAGCAGGGTACCAAGCAGACTCTCGCACACGTTCTTCGTGATATGCATGACATCAAGGCTTTGAGGCACACGGTGGATCTTCCAGTACGGCAAGTCCCAGAAAACAGACCTCGTTTTCCATACCTTTAGCAGCGGCTCTGGCGCCTTTCACTTCTTTCCCGGCTCTGGCGCCTTTTGCTTCTTTCCCGGCAGTGGGCGGTCTTTCCAATTTTTCAACAGCTTGTCTATTTCCTCGCCGCTCCTCGTACACGGGCGTTTTCGGGGTTCGGTTTCACCATCGAACAGATCCTTGCGTTTCCTCCACGGGTCATCGTCGCGAAGCCACCTTTGATGTCCCATGAACACGGTTTTCGAAGACCCCGGATCTCTATCTAGCTGGCGATACATTGTGTCATCCATGCACCTTACGCATCTAGAAAATCCATGGACTACCTGCCCCGCGAGATATCCGTAACCGAGATAGTCGTGCACCGTCGTGAGCAGTGCGGCTCTCATAGGGAAATATTCGTTCTCTGCGGCGTCCCACGTATTGGCTGGCGTTTTCCATAGTGTGTCAAGCTCCTCTTTCAGCAGCCCCAGATATAGATTGATGCCGTTCCCTGGTTGTTTCGGCCCTTCAATTAGCATACTCATGTGAATGTACTTCCTCTTCATGCATAACCAGGGGGAAGGTTGTACATCCACACAAACACAGGCCAGGTGCTGTGTGTGCTTCTCTGGCTGCCAAACGGATTGACTCCATCGGTGCTCGCGCCCAGCACGATGTTCCTTGGATCGTTCCCAAATTCTGGGTCTTCGAAGTTCAACGCTTGCCACTGGCTCGCATCCTTAGGGTGACTCAGCATCTTGTCTTTTTATCTATCTCCGGATCATTTGCGTCATCTTCTCGCTTCTTCTCCTCCCTATCTGCGTGCCAACGCAGGAGCTTTGCTACCTTAGGGTCCGTGAAATACCGCTGCAGACGAGGAGTGATCGGAAAGTACCACACCACTTTTCGAGGAGCTTTCTTCCTCTTCTTGTATCGAGTGACGCCGCACACCGGACATATGGTAGACTCCGCGTGCTCGTCCCGATAAATGATGCAATTGTTCATGCACACATGGTATTTCACGTGCGGTAAATCCAGAGGACACACGATTTTCTTCGCCTCATCCAAACTGGTCGGGCACTTGTTCCCCTTGGGAAGACGTTCGTGCCAGAATGACATGTTCTCGTCGAAGCATGCGTCGGTCATTTTGTGTTTTACCTTCATCTCCAGAGCCATGAGCGTTACTTTCAGGCGAGTATCCTTGGGCCTGCATCCTTCATACAATGGAGTAACCGCGTCTAGCTCAAGTTGATCCATTTTGGCTTTCTCTCGGGTGGCAGCTCTTGCGTTATCCGTCTGCTTGGGAAGCAGCTCTTGAATATGAGGGTCCTGCACCCAGCCCATCGATGGTCCAGCGTCGTCTGCACCGCCGGCATCATCATCTTCATGATCATGCCCGTCGTCTGCTCTGGCATCTTCCTCATCATCATGTCCTGCATCTTCTACATGATGACTGTGTACAGCATCACCGTCGTGATCATCTCCTGGGGATTCTTCATCTTCTCGCCCGCCCGAGCCGCGGTGGTTGTCTTGCTGCCCTTCCTCATTTCTTGCCCGGCCCCCATGGACGACTTCGTAGTCATCTTCATCACCTTGCCACTGATAGCCATCCATGAAACCACGCAAGAGCAGGTGGTCCCGCACCTGCCCGGAATCCGGGTCTGCAATAAGGCTCTTCAGCTTGCATCTTCGACATGGACATCTTATCTCCATCTCGTTCTTTTGAAGCATCTCGGCCTTCGCGGACCTCAAAAACCTATTCACGATGCCTTCGGTCATCGTGCGGACCATGGTCGCCTGCGGGGTAGAGCAAAACGATATTTTAGAACCAAGAAAAAATTTGGCATGACTTTCCCTAAAAATAGGACCAAAAAGAATGCTTAATGCCAAAATTCTCGCCGAAATGGAAATGAATCAACATTCCGGCAAAATATTGGCAACTATCGCATTTCCAATACCGATACACCTCCAAACACAAACACATATGCAACACCACAAACATATGCAACACCACAAACATACATAGATCTAGCTATGCCATAAAAAGTGCATGTGCACATTGTTGTAGGGAGAACAACATAAATATAGCTTCCCCCCCTTACTTACCTATCAAAACAAGGTAATTTAACCACTTAATTTGAATGAATCTATGGTGGAAATGAGGTGAAAAAGAGGAGGCACCCGAGACAAGGAGGAGGTGGAGAGAATGAAGTGGGGAGAAAGTGAGTGTGGGTAGGAGAGGCTGTCCAAAATATCTTATTGCTGCCCACTTACTAATGGCGCACCAGCACTAAATGCACCATTAGTAATCCAGATTACTAATGGCGCACCTTCTGGCGGTGTGCCATTAGTAGTTTTGCAAAAAAAACATACTAATGGTGCACTGTTCTACAGTGCGCCATTACTAGTTTAAACTAGTAATGGCGCACCGTTGAACAGTGCGCCATTTGTAGTATTGCAAAAAAAGGAATAAAAAATATAATAAAAAAACAACATTAGTTGCGCACTTTCCGACAGGTGCGCCATTACTAGTTACAACTAGTAATGGCGCACTGTGTCTGGATGCGCCATTAGTATGTTTGGACAGGCGCACTAGTTCAAAAAAATTGATTCTAATGGCGCACCTTGGGCCAGGTGCGCCATTAGTAGTTTCAACTCTAATGGCGTATCAGAAGGTGGTGCGCCATTAGTATATACTACTGGCGCACCCCTTGTCTGTTGCGCTATTAGTGTCAATCCCATCTATAGCCCTTTTTCTAGTAGTGTGGTGGGGCGTCGCGGCTGAAAAGGCGAGAGGCCTCGGCAGCTTCCTACTCTGAAGAGCCGACAACTAGGAGTCGGCCGCGACCAGGCACGCCGTCTGGTGGTTTCGAAATGCGAAGGCGGGAGCTAGGTGGCGTGCTCGCCGTGCGACAAGCCGGCCGGCCACTGACCGCGCGCCACGCGGCACTAGCAGGCGGGACCAGCCTGCCAGCCCACGCGCACGATGGGACGTTGCCGCAGGCTAGGGCCCGCCACTATCATGCCTCAGCTCGCGCGTAGATTCACTGTGGCCGAGGCGAACGGTTGGCGTTCTGGGGCGTGATACATCTCCAACGTATCTACTTTTCTAAACACTTTTGCCCTTGTTTTGGACACTAACTTGCATGATTTGAATGAAACTAACACAGACTGACGTTGTTTTCAGCAGAACTGCCATGGTGTTGTTTATTGTGCAGAAAACAAAAGTTCTTGGAATGATCTGAAAATCCACGGAGATAACTTTTGGAAAATATAAAAAATACTGGCGAAAGAATCAAGGCCAGGGGGCCACACCCTGTCCACGAGGGTGGGGGCGCGCCCCCTCCCCCTGGGCACGCCCCCTGTCTCATGGGCCCCCTGATGCTCCACAGACCTCAACTCCAACTCTATATATTCCGTTCCGTGGAGAAAAAAATCAGAAAGAAAGTTTCACCATGTTTTACGATACAGAGCCGCCGCCAAGCCCTAATCTCTCTCGGGAGGGCTGATATGGAGTCCGTTCGGGGCTCCGGAGAGGGGGATTCGTCACCGTCGTCATCATCAACCATCCTCCATCACCAATTTCATGAGTCTCACCCCCGTGCTTGAGTAATTCCATAATAGGCTTGCTGGACAGTGATGGGTTGGATGATATTTACCATGTAATCAAGTTAGTTTTGTTAGGGTTTGATCCCTACTATCCACTATGTTGATTGATGTTGCTATGACTTCGTTATGCTTAATACTTGTCACTAGGGCCCGAGTGCCATGATTCAAGATCTGAACCTATTATGTTTTCATGAATATATGTGAGTTCTTGATCCTATCTTGCAAGTCTATAGTCACCTATTATGTGTTATGATCCGACAACCCCGAAGTGACAATAATTGGGATACTTCTCGGTGATGACCGTAGTTTGAGGAGTTCATGTATTCACTAAGTCCTAATGCTTTGGTTCGGTACTCTATTAAAAGGAGGCCTTAATATCCCTTAGTTTGCACTAGGACCCCACTGCCACGGGAGGGTAGGACAAAAGATGTCATGCAAGTTCTTTTCCATAAGCACGTATGACTATATTCGGAGTACATGCCTACATTACATTGGTGAACTGGAGCTAGTTCTGTGTCACCCTATGTTATAGCTATTACATGAGGAATCGCATCCGATATAATTATCCATCACTGATCCAATGCCTACGAGCATTTCACATATTGTGATTTGCTTATTTACTTTTCCGTTGCTACTATTACAACTACTACAAAAGTGCTATATTTACTTTTGCCACTGTTACCATTACTATCATACTACTTTGCTACTAAATTCTTTGCTGTAGATACTAAGTTATCCAGGTGTGGTTGAATTGACAACTCAACTGCTAATACTTGAGAATATTCTTTGGCTCCCGTTGTGTCAAATAATTAAATTTGGGTTGAATACTTTACCCTCGAAAGTTGTTGCGATCCCCTACACTTGTGGGTTATCAAGACTAATTTTTGGCGCCGTTGCCGGGGAGCATAGCTCTATTCGTTGAGTCACTTGGGATTTATTTCTGCTAGTCACTATGAGGAACTTGAAAGACGAAAGAACTAAGAATTTTCCCTCAACTACGAGGGGAGGTAAGGAACTGCCATCTAGCTCTGCACTAGATTCTCCTTCTGTTTTGAGTAAGCTTGCGACACATAAACCTGCTACTACTTTGAATTCTGATATGTCACATGTTATTGATGATGCCACTTCTGCTATGCTTGAGACTTATGATGAAACTACTTCTATGCTTGATACTACTGTGCCATTACGTGAATTTCTTCATGAACAACTAGCTAGGGTTAGAGAGAACAAAATTGTTGAAGATGAAATTATTGATGATAGTGATGATGAATGTTCTCCCCCTTATTATGAATTGCCTGTTGTTCCTGATGGTTATGTTATGGATGGAGAAGCTGCTAGAGCTATTTTTGCTTGCAATGATAGATATGACCTTAAGAAGCTATTAGCTAAATGGAAGCAGCAATCTCTTCATGCTAGAATGAAACATGACCCCGCTTTTGCTACTTCACCTATCTGTGTTACTGATAAGGATTATGAATTCTGTATTGATCCTGAGATAATTACTTTGGTTGAATTTGATCCTTTTTATGGCTATGAATCTAAAACTATTGTGGGACATCTTACCAAGTTGAATGATATAGCCACCCTGTTTACTAACGATAAGAAGTCTCACTATTATTATATCCTTAAGATATTTCCATTCTCATTAAAGGGTGATGCTAAGACTTGGTTTAATTCTCTTGATCCTGGTTGTGTGCGTAGTCCCCAAGATATGATTTATTACTTCTCTGCTAAATATTTCCCCGCTCATAAGAAACAAGCTGCCTTGCGGGAAATATATAATTTTGTGCAAATCAAAGAAGAGAGTCTCCCACAAGCTTGGGGGAGGCTTCTCCGATTACTTAATGCTTTACCTGATCATCCTCCTAAGAAAAATGAAATACTTGATATCTTTTATAATGGACTAACTGATGCTTCCAAGGGCTACTTGGATAGTTGTGCTGGTTGTGTTTTCAGGGAAAGAACAGTCGACCAAGCTGAATTACTATTGAATAATATGGTTGACTAATGAAAATAATTGGACTCTTCCTGAGCCAATTCCTGAGGCAATTCCTGAGCCAATTAAGCCAACTCCTAAGCCTATTCCTAAATCAACTCCGAAGAAAAGGGGTGTTCAATTTCTAAGTCCTTAAGATATGCAAGAGGCAAAGAAATCAATGAAAGAAAAAAGGTATTAAGGCTGAAGATGTTAAGAATTTACCTCCTATTGAAGAAATGCATGGTCTTTAATATACCGCCTGTTGAAGAAACACATTGTCTTGATAACCCGATACAGGTAGTAAAGGTAAATTCTCTCTATAGATATGATAAGGTTGAAATCCCGTCTACTGAATTTCATAGCCAATGTTTAGATGAATTTGATGACTTTAACGCTAGGCAAGAAAGTTTTAATGCTTATGTTGGTAGAGAGTTAAAGAATAATGCTTTCGAGATAGGACGCTTGAGTGATTATATGGCTAGAGTTAAAGGTGAACTTAAACTCATTAGCAAATATGCTTCTATGGTTACCACTCAAGCTGAGCAAGTACTTAAAGCTCAAAGTGATTTGCTCGATGAATTAAATAATAAACATGATTTTTCTGTTAGAGTGGCTACTAGAACTGGTAGAATGACTCAGGAACCTTTGTATCATGAAGGCCACCCTAAGAGAATCGAGCAAGATTCTCAGAGAAATAATTTAGAGGCACCTAGTTCTTCTAAAAAGAAGAAAAAGAAAGATGATAGGACTTTGCATGCTTCTAGTGAACCTGTTATAGACACACCTGAGAATCCCAATGATATTTCTATTTCTGATGCTGAAACACAATCAGGTGATGAACATGAACCTAGTCATAATGTTAATGATAATGTTCATGTTGATGCTCAACCTAGCAAAAATAATGAAGTAGAGATTGAACCTGTTATTGATCTTGATAACCCACAATCAAAGAATAACATTATGATAAGAGAGACTTTGTTGCTATGAAGCACAGTAGAGAAAGAGAACCATGGGTTCAAAAACCCATGCCCTTTCCTCCTAAATCATCCAAGACAAAGGATGATGAGGATTTTGAGCGCTTTGCTGAAATGATTAGACCTATTTTCTTACGTATGCGCTTAACTGATATGCTTAAATTAAATCCTTATGCTAAATATATGAAGGATATCATTACAAACAAAAGAAACATACTGGAAGTTGAAATTTCCACCATGCTTGCTAATTATACTTTTAAAGGTGGAATACCAAGAAACTTGGAGATCCAGGGGTACCAACTATACCATGCTCCATTAAAAGAAACTATGTTAAAACTGCTTTATGTGATCTTGGAGCCCATGTCAGTGTTATGCCTCTCTCTTTATATCGTAGACTTGAATTGAATAAGTTGACACCTACTGAAATATCTTTGCAAATGGATTATAAATCAACTGCCATACCTGTCGGTATTTGTGAGGATGTGCCTGTTGTGGTTGCAAATGTCACTATCTTAACAGACTTTGTTATTCTTGATATTCCCGAGGATGATAGTATGTCGATTATCCTTGGTAGACCCTTTTTGAATATTGTAGGGGCTGTTATTGATTGCAACAAAGGCAATGTCACTTTTCATGTTAATGGTAATGAGCATACAGTACACTTTCTGAGGAAACAACCTCAAGTTCATAGTATCAATTCCATTGGAAAAGTCCCAACTATCATTATTGGAGGATTTGAATTTCCTCTTCCTGCTGTCAAGAAAAAGTATGATATTCTTATTGTTGGGGATGTTCATATCCCCGTTGAGGTAACCTAGTGTTATTCGAAATTTCTCTGGTTCCGTGTTATTCGGAATGAGTTTGTTAACAAGACTTGATCAACCTTGTTAGTGGATTCATTTTGATGATCATGAGATGGATGAAACTAGAAGGCACAACCTTCTGTACTTTTTTTATGTTCTGTCATTTAGGATAAATAAAGCGAAAATAGTATTATCTATCTGTTTTCTGAATTATCCGTGCAATAAAAAAATATCCCGAAAATAAAAGTGCTCCAAATGCCCTGCAAATTTAGTATGATTTTTATGGAATATTTGAGGATTTTAGGCACTGAAAACACAGCAGGGCGCAAGCACCTGGCCACGAGGGTGGAGGGCGCGCCCACATCCCCTGGGCGCACCCCCCTGTCTCATGGGCCCATGGTGCCCCCCCCCACTTATTCCTGCACCCACGCAGTCCATCTTCCTCCCAAAAAAATCCCCATCCAACTCAAGCATGAGTTCTAGCTCATTTTGCTGCAATTTTCGATCTCCTTGCTCAAAGCTCCATTCACAAATCTGCTTTGGAAGATTGTTTCTTGGTATGTGACTCCTCCAATGGTCCAATTAGTTTTTGTTCTAGTGCTTTATTCATTGCAAATTTTTGCTGCCTAGGTGACCCTGTTCTTGAGTTTGCATGTCAAACTTATCAGGTCCCAAGTAATTCTAATGCATGATATAGGCTCTAGGCACTTGTGGGAGTAGTTGCTACCAATCTTGTCTAGTTTGATTCACTTTTATTTCGAAGTTACTAAAAATTTCAGAAATTTTTCAGAGGAGAGAAATATGTCCAGGAGAATGTACCAAGGTGGTTCCTCAACTAAGATTGGACCTAAGCGTGCTATGCGTGAGCAAGACGATGAACCACCAAGGGAAGCCGAACTGCGGGCTTGTGAATGGCCATCAAAAGAGTTTATGGTCAATGCAGGCATCAAGGATGAATTTGACGCATATGTGCATAATGGCGATCTTGAGGACTTCATACAAGATAAGTGTGCTCAGCACTACCAATTGACTTATTCATTCGTGAGAAGATTTAAATATACATCTTCGCATAATTCTCAGAATGTCCTGTTTGATATTTATGATCAATCTTATACCATGGACTTAGAATATTATAGAACTGCTTGCAAACTCCCGCAGTGGGGCAATGTTCATGAACCCCACAGATCTGAATATAAAGACTTCCTCGCTAGTATTACTGTGGGAGAATCTAGGGATATAGCACATGCTACCATAGGGAGCATTCACTTTCCTACTATACATTATTTTTCTCTCTTCATTGGCGGATGCATTAACGGTAAAGAGGAAGCATGTCACATGTGTGTCCCTGATCTTTGTGTCCTCAAGATTACCGTGTTAGGTAATAAAGATTACATCTTGGGGGCAATGGTTGCATGTAGGTTGCATAATAATGGTATATCTGGAGATTTATTTGGAGGAATTTATGCGACCCGTGTTGCTAATTATCTTGGTATATCTCCACATGAGGAGGATGTTGAGTTGCTTCCTTCTTATTTAGATTATGACGTGATGGTCAAACATCATTTTCTTTTGAGGAATGAACAATTCCTCCAGTATCGACTAATCTTTGACAGACGTAATGGTGTCCATGTTACTCTCCAGCTCCTTTCCTTTTTGATTACCAGGCAAAACAAAGATATGTTGTTACTAGGGAGGAGGCAGCCGAACACAAGGGGAGAGCGGAGGCGGCCCGCCAACATGCCGCAGCTCAGGATGCATTGGCTGCTGCATCCCAGTACGACCCCAATTATAACTTCGGATATCAGCCAGGCTATCCTTGGCATTAGACCAACTTAGGCCAAAAGCCTAAGCTTGGGGGAGTACGTATTTCTCACCGACTTTACATTCATGTTCACACACTATTCTAGTTGTCGGTGCTCATACTCTTTCATTGTATTATCCATGCTAGTTTAATTTCTTTTTCTATCTTTCTTCTTGTGTGTTTGATAAACCTTAAGAAAACCAAAAAAATTAGTTAGTTTAATTTCCATGCTTGTAGTAGTAATCAAAATGAAAACCCAAAAAGATTTCTCGTTCTTCTTTTACTTGTTAAGAGTTTCCCATGTAAATAGTTTTATTTCATTTCTTTCCTTTGGGGTCGAGAGTAGAAGACCATATTGAAAATGCTTAGTGTCTCTCATATGCATGATTTTCAGTAGCATCATGAATGAATTCAACAATATAATCAGCACATAAAGCATTCTTTTCATGATCTACTTGCATAGAAATTTTACAACTCTCCACATAAGCAAGTTTATTATTTATGGCATACATATCATCACAATAATCATCATAAATAGGAGGCATGCTTTCATCATAATAAATTTGCTCATCAAAACATGAGGGACAAAACATATCATCTTCATCAAACATAGCTTTCCCAAGCTTGTGGCTTTGCTTATCATTAGCATCATGGATATTCAAGGAATTCATACTAACAACATTGCAATCATGCTCATCATACAAAGATCTAGTACCAAACATTTTAATGCATTCTTCTTCTAGCAATTGAGCACAATTTTCCTTTCCATCATTCTCACGAAAGATATTAAAAAGATGAAGTGTATGAGACAAACTCAATTCCATTTTTTTGTAGTTTTCTTTTATAAACTAAACTAGTGATAAACAAGAAACTAGAAGATTCGATTGCAAGATCTAAAGATATACCTTCAAGCACTAACCTCCCCGGCAACGGCGCCAGAAAAGAGCTTGATGTCTACTACGCAACCTTCTCCTTGTAGACGTTGTTGGGCCTCCAAGTGTAGAGGTTTGTAGGACAGTAGCTAATTTCTCTCAAGTGGATGACCTAAGGTTTATCAATCCGTGGGAGGCGTAGGATTAAGATGGTCTCTCTCAAGCAACCCTGCAACCAAATAACAAAGAGTCTCTTGTGTCCCCAACACGCCCAATACAATAGTGAATTCTATAGGTGCACTAGTTCAGCGAAGAGATGGTGATACAAGTGCAATATGGATGGTAGATATAGGTTTTTGTAATCTGAAAATATAAAAATAGCAAGGTAACTAATGATAAAAGTGAGCACAAATGGTATTGCAATGCTAGGAAACAAGGCCTAAGGTTCATACTTTCACTAGTGCAAGTTCTCTCAACAATAATAACATAACTGGACCATATAACTATCCCTCAACATGCAACAAAGAGTCACTCCAAAGTCACTAATAGTGGAGAACAAACGAAGAGATTATTGTAGGGTACGAAACCACCTCAAAGTTATCCTTTCTGATCGATCTATTCAAGAGTCCGTAGTAAAATAACACGAAGCTATTCTTTCGGTTCGATCTATCATAGAGTTCGTACTAGAATAACACCTTAAGACACAAATCAACCAAAACCCTAATGTCACCTAGATACTCCAATGTCACCTCAAGTATCCGTGGGCATGATTATATGATATGCAACACACAATCTCAGATTCATCTAGTCAACCAACACAAAGAACTTCAAAGATTGCCCAAAAGTTTCTATCGAAGAGTCAAGACGAAAACGTGTGCCACCCCTATGAATAAGTTCACAATGTCACTGAACCCGCAAGTTCATCACCAAAACATACATCAAGTAGATTACGTGAATATCCCATTGTCACCACAGATAAGCACATGCAAGACATGCATCAAGTGTTCTCAAATCCTTAAAGACTCAACCCGATAAGATAACTTCAAAGGGAAAACTCAATCCATTACAAGAGAGTAGAGGGGGAGAAACATCATAAGATCCAACTATAATAGCAAAGCTCGCGATACATCAAGATCGTGCCAAATCAAGAACACGAGAGAGAGAGAGATCAAACACATAGCTACTGGTACATACCCTTAGCCCCGAGGGTGAACTACTCCCTCCTCGTCATGGAGAGCGCCGGGATGATGAAGATGGCCACCGGTGAGGGATCCCCCCTCCGACAGGGTGCCGGAACAGGGTCCCAGTTTGTTTTAGGTGGCTACAGAGGCTTGCAGTGGCGGAACTCCCGATCTATTGTGCTCCTCGACGTTTTTAGGGTATATGGACATATATAGGCGAAATAAGTCAGTCAGGGGAGCCACGAGAGGCCCACGAGGGTGGGGGGCGCGCCCTGGACCCTCATGGACACCTCGAAGCTTCCCTGACGTCTACTCCAAGTCTCCTAGATTGCTTCTGTTCCAAAAATAACTCTCCCAAAGGTTTCATTCCGTTTGGACTCCATTTGATATTCCTTCTCTTCGATACACTAAAATAGGCGAGAAAACAGCAATTTGGGTTGGGCCTCCGGTTAATAGGTTAGTCCCAAAAAATAATATAAAAGAGTATAATAAGCCCATTAAACATCCAAAACAGATAATACAATAGCATGGAACAATCAAAAATTATAGATACATTGGAGACGTATCAGTAGGGCTCGGGGCAACAGCGGCAAGGAGGAGGACGGAGATGACGACGACATGGAGGAGGTAGGCCGGCGAGAAGGCAGACAGCGTCGGGCGGCAGGGCGGAGCCGGTGTCGAGGTCCAGGGGCGACATGGTCGGTGCGGCGCGGTCGACCCCTCCTCGATCCAGATGGGATCGAGAGGAGAGGGGGAAGAGATGTGGGGGAAGTGGGGGAGTGGAGCGGCGGGGGAGGGGTTAGGGTTTCAGAGGGAGTGGGGATAAGGGAGTGGGGCTGGGCTGGCCGGCTAGGGCTGGTGGGTCGGTTGGGCCGAGCCCAAAGAGAGGGGGGTTTTGCTTTTCTTTTTTTCTTTTTGTTTTGTTTTCTGTTTTGTCCTTTTTCCTTTTTCTTTATTTTCTTTCCTGTTTTATTTATTTTAGAGCACTTTAGCATTTTCTAAACATGTGTTTTCTTCACCATATTTACCTATACGATTTTTGGCGCAAACCGAACATTTTTGTTTTGAAGTTTGAAAACTTTTGATGTTTGACAAAAACTCAAATTTGAATTTGAATCATTTGATCTAACGTGGGATTTGCAGTAGTAATCAGAGGTGATGTGGCATCATTAGCATAGGTTCTCTGTACCATAATTATCTGGGTGTTACAAATCTCCTCCACTACAAGAAATCTCGTTCCGAGATTTAGGAGGTAGAAGGAAATAGTGCGGGGTATTCTTCACGCAGACGATCCTCACGTTCTCAAGTGGCTTCTTCTTCAGAATGGTGCGACTACTGGACTTTGAGGAACTTGGTTGCCTTTTGACGTGTGCGGCATTCAGCTTGGTCGAGAATGCGGACCAGATGCTCTTTATAGGAGAGGTCCTCTTACAACTCGAGCACTTCATGATCATCTCCTCAGATTGGGTCCTTGAAGCAACGGCGGAGTTGTCACACGTGGAACACATCGTGAACCTGAGAAAGGTTCGGTGGGAGCTCGAGTTGGTATGCCACTTTTCCATGCCTTTCCAGAATAGTGAAAGGACGAATATAGCGAGGAGCTAGCTTGCCCTTGATCCCGACGCGGTGAGCACTCTTCATTGGTGTGATTCGAAGATAAGCCTTTTCGCCAGATTGATAGACCATGTCCTTATGACGACGGTCATACTGACTCTTCTGACGTGACTGAGCAGTCTTGAGATTCTCGTGAATAATGCTAACTTGTTCTTCGACATGTTGGATAATATCCAGACCGAAGAGTGGACGTTCCCCAGTTTCTGACCAGTTCAGAGGGGTTCGACACTTTCATCCATATAACACCTTGAAGGGGGCCATCTTTATACTAGCTTGATAGCTATTATTATAAGAGAACTCAGCATACGGGAGAGATTCCTCCCATTTCTTGCTGAAGGAAATAACACAAGCCTGAAGCGTGTCTTCGAGAACTTGGTTGATGCATTCAACTTGCCCTTGCGACTGAGGATGAAAAGCAGTGTTGAAAGACAGATGAGTCCCCATAGCTTCTTGGAAACTTCCCAAGAATCTTGAAGTGAATAAACAGCCTTGGTCTGAACTGATAACCAGTGGAATATCGTGTAGTGAGACAATTCTGGACATGTAGAGGGTTGCCAGCTGACTAGCAGTGATAGTTTCTTTGACGGCCAGAAAATGCGCAACTTTAGAAAGCCGGTCAATGACAACAAGAATAGCATCATTACCTTTCTACGATTTGGGAAATCTGGTGATGAAGTCCATTTCAACATGGTCCCATTTCCATTCAGCAATAGAGATAGGTTGCAGAGTTCCAGCAGGCCTTTGATGTTCTGCTTTGATACAATGGCAAATGTCACACTCAGCAACATAACAAGCAATGTCTTGCTTCATATTAGACCACCAGAATCTCTGACGAATGTCTTTGTACATCTTGGTGCTACCGGGATGAATGGACAGGGGCGTATCATGAGCTTCTTTCATAACCTTGGAGTAAGATCTAGGTTTTTCCTCGCACACGGCACCACTAGGCGGCCTTTGAAGTACAAGGCGCCATCATCAACAATAGTGAAGAATGAGGGCTTTCCTTCTGTGAGATAGCGTTTAATCTTCTCGACTTTAGAGTCATAATGTTGAATAGTCTTGATATCGCCCACGAGATCTGGCATGACAGCGTGGGTATTTAGAGAACCCTGAGGAAAAACACAAAGATTCATCTTTTGGAACTCTAGGGGAGGGGGAGCGAGTGCACCAGGAGGAACAATATGGAGGTTCAACTTTCTGAATTCTTCAACAAGCAAGGGTTGAACCTTGTGAACCTGGAGGTGGTTATAGTAAGATTTGCGGCTCAAGGCATCAGCCATTACATTAGCCTTGCCTGGAGTATAGGAGATACCCAAGTTGAAATCTGCTATAGTCTCCATCCATCTCTGTTGACAGAGGTTCGGGTCTGGCTGAGTAAACAAATATTTCTGACTTTGGTGGCTAGTGAAGATCTCGCAACGATTACCGAGAAGGTAATGTCGCCACTGTTTTAGTGCGTGTATAACAGCAGCAAGCTCGAGGTCGTGAACTAGATAGTTCTCTTCATGAGGGCGCAATTGACGAGAGGCATAAGCAATCACTTTGCGCTCCTACATTAGGACAGCGCCTAAGCCTTGACGTGAAGCATCACAATAAATGACGAAGTCCTTCTTAGTATTTGCAGGAGCAAGCACTGGGGCAGAAGTCAACTTGTCTTTGAGCGCTTGGAAACTTTCCTGACACTTTTCTGTCCAGTCAAACTTGACGCCATTATGCAACAGGTTAGTCAGAGGTCTAGCGATCTTGGAGAAGTTCTCGACGAATGGACGGCAATAGCTGGCGAGTCCGAGAAAACTTCTGACTTTCTTGACATTCTTCGGAGGCACTACTAGGAAAAGGCCTACTAGTGGCGCACCATTTTTGCCTACTAATGATGCACTACTGGTGCGCCACTAGTACCACGCCACTAGTATTATATACTAATGGCGCACCACTGGTGCGCCATTAGTATCTGGTATACTAATGGTGCACCATGCAGTGCGCCATTAATATAGAGCAACATGCGCCATTAGTATGCCTCCTAGGGGGCCATATATACCCATGTGCTTTGGCATCCTAATGGCGCACTGTGGTGTGATGCGCCATTAGTATCCTTTGGCATACTAATGGCGCACTGTGTTGCGATGCGCCATTAGTATCATTTGGCATACTAATGGTGCAGTGTGGGTGATGCGCCATTAGTATTAATATTAGGTTTTTTGTTTTTTTTCTGATTTTTTCACAGGTTACAAAATATATTATTTGACAGAATATAGACAGCACCACACAGCAACAGCAGATTCATCGAATACAATAGAAGGTAAGTCTCCGAATACAATTCATCATATTAGTCTCCGAATACAAAAGACCGAACGAAGATAGAACATTACAAGAACATTACAAGTCTCAGAGACTGTGAGTAGCGAGTTTGTCTTCACATTACAAGTCGATATCGATCAACTAAACTACCATCACATAGAAGAGAGCTGCGGTCATCACGATGAGCATCATCGCGATGAAACTGGTCTTCACCCGGTTCCTCCAACGCTCCCTCCTCTCTCCCGCTAGATAGCGGGCGTATCTAGATTCCGCCTCCACCCTAGTGGTGTACCCTTTGTAACTGTTACCGCTGAAACGGTGAACCTGTCTCCGACACTCCTCCCAGTCGTCGTAGACTCCAGGAAGCTTACCCTTGTACACGACATACGATGGCATCTCTATGCACAAGCCAAACAACAGACAATACATAAGCAATATATAAGTATGCAACAAAAGGATCGGAAGAGAAAAGAAAGACATTAATAGCATGATTCATGGTCCTACTAATAAATAGCATCAATTACATCTAAGTTGAACGACTGTCCAAACGAAAGAGACATACAATTTCATTAAATTTTAATTACAACATGAGCTAATCGATATTTCAAAAACAAATAGCATCACTACTTTCGACTCGACTCATGGGACTGGAGCGTGGATGAGCCTGCATTTCAAGCGTTGTGTCTATCTCACTGTTGGACGGTTGCTGTCTGAGGTAGAACTGCCCCGAGGTACGAAGGACATCTTGATGGATGATTTCTGCAAACTCCGACTGGATGTAAAATAATTCTTGTCGGAGGTCCGCATCCTGGATTGCCGCCAAGCTTGCGGCCCAATCTTTGACATTATTTGGTAGCAGAAGGTGATTATGGTCCCGTACGATCGCCCTCATGTGATGGAGGGCGTAGTAGGCATCCTTCTGACCGCTAGGCGGCTGCTTGACGCAGGGGAACATCGTATTGTGGGTGAACACGTGACTGCCGTACCTACGAACTGGCCTCTTAAAGGTGCCTCCAGATGTGGCGTAGCCGGGGAGAGCATCATCAAGAACTTTCTTGATATTTGTGTAGTCTATCTTGGAGTCACAGTCCGGGTCGAAATACATGGCCGTGGAATATTTCGGGCTTAAGAGGATGAGTGTGCAATGTGTGTCACTGCACAGAACACGGAATGTTAGAGAAAAAAAAGAACGATCGAAATATAAGAAATCATATGTTACGGGGCGGTGAGGGGATGAATTACTCGGGAAAGTAAGGCACGAGGAAGTTATCCTTATCTGGGTTTGCCAGAATGACGCCTTCGAGGTGTGAACTCGCGACTTGCCGATCCCCAGTGCTGCCCAAGATCTTGGCACGCATGTAGAAGTGGTCGACTATCACGATGTTCGGGGTCTTGTCTCGAATGATCCGCATCTCCATACTCAGCGAAAACAGCTGAACGAAGGTGTAGTGCAGCGGATGAAGATTAAACATAGCAAAGATGTCATCAAACCGTAGGATGATCGTACCCCCGATGGCGCCATCCACAAAGCCCTTGCCCTCTGGCACCTTGGCCACGAAAACTGGGTATGCCACATCATTCTGGGAGAGACGCATCTTCTCCAAAGAAAGAACACTGTCATGCAGACTCCGCATAGCATCGGTTGCAGCATTGAGCATATTTGTCGGTAGCATTGCCCTACCCGCCACAAGCACCCTCCTTGAGATATCCTTAGGTGAAGGTGGCCCGTCCTAAGCACGGATCGTACTCGGTGCCGGCTGGCTCGCATCGGCGCCCTTATTAGTCTTTCATTTTCGTCCCTTCTTCTTGATCTGATGTAATGGGACCGAGTTCTGCTCACAGACCACCTTCTTGAGCGTGTTGGGGCTGATAATATTTCGCACCTCAGCTATCTGAGGCTCTGTGAAGGCGGGAGCTGGAGGCGTCTGCTGAGAACTGAAGCCAGACGACGCCTGTTGCAATTGGATTTCTCCGCCGTACCAGCTAGATCGCGGTCGTCTTGGTTGGGTTCTTGAGAAGGAGGCCCGCCGAACTCGTCACCGTACCCATGTTCGGCAAAGTACTTATCGACGTTGGTAAATGTACCGTCATCGTCTGGATCTTGTGCCATATGCATGTCCGGATCCTGTGCCATAGGGATGTACGGCGTATCCGGTAGCGTTGCGGAGTTCTTGCCATGGCTTGGCGCCGGCACGACTGGCGGTCTTGTCTGTGGGGTGGTGTCCCCCGCCCCCAAACGAATCTGGCTCTTCGGCCAAAGCAGGGGCCAGTTTACGCAGGCGCTGAAGGTCATCTCATCTTCTTGGTCGGCCCCAGTGGGTCGAATCGGAGGTAACAGCTTGTCGCAGCCTGGCAGCACCCGAACCAGTTCAACCCTATACACTGTTGGTGGCATCGGATTACCGTGGAAGACGGGGTTGCCTGGTTGAACGATTCTGCCCTTGGCGACATCGACCAACTCGCCGCCCACGAAGTGCAGGAGAGTGCAAGGAACGTCGGCGGTGCCCTGCGAAAACATGTAGGGCGTCAGGGATGCCCAGTCAAAGGCAAGGAGATGAAGTCGTCGTCCGGGAGGCTTAGTTACCGTGATGCCGTCGATCTCGGCTAATGTCGAGGCACCGCCAACGGCGGGCGTGCAACTGACGGAGGGGCCGCTTGCTGGCGAGGTGTCGGTCGGTGTACACCCGGGTGCGTTAAGCTCCAATGCCCGTGCCGGCGCCGGAGACACGAATACCGCATCCGCCGGAGACACCAATGGTGCCGCCTGAGACACCAATGGCACCGCCTGCATGTTGTGCGAGTTGCTGGCCGTGAAGCTGGGAACCGGGGGAGGCCCCTGTTGGTCGCCCGCAATCCACGTCGTCAGCCCCTGAATCAATGTAGGCATCATGGCAGTGAGCATCGTTCCCAGTTGTACTTGCACTTGCTCTTGGATAATCTCCGGAATTCGCGCCACTTGTGCCTTGAGTGCTTCAACCTCGCGCGACTGGCTTTCCGAGCTGGTCTTTTTCTCCTTTCGCCCACCAGCGGTATAGTATGATGACCATTTTGTGGACAAGCCTTTGCCGGCCACACGACCAGCTGACGACGGCTTACTGAGCTTATCCTTGTTTTTCATTACGTTCAACGCTCTATTTAAAGGGGTCTCGAAAGGGGAGCTCTGAGACAACCCCGCACTACTGCTTTCAGTGTCCTGTGGAAGGAAAGTGAACCATTTAGAAATATTGGGGATTAATTAGAATGCAACCATATGGAGCTAATTACGCGGGGGTGTATTCCTTACCAAAACAAGCTCAAGCGCCCTGGTCTTTGGATCCGTGGTAAGCTCCTTCGTTACCGGGTCCTCCTTGTACCGGGCCCTGACATAGTTCCTGGTCTGCCTGTCATGGTATTTCTCGAAGCGGGCGGTAGGCCTTGCTCGGCACGCACCGCGTCCTCCTTGTCCCATATAGGCTCCACCACTCTGTAACCGCCGGGACCGAGTTGGTGGACCCCTAAGTTCAACTCCCGCATTTCTTTTCCCCACTGACTTGATTCGGAGGTTGCGCTGCTCTCGCACTTGATCTTGAACTCCTTGTAGTCATCTTCGCTGATCAAAGGATATTTCGCCTTGATCTTCTCATAACTATCACCTTTTTCAATCATTGCCTTCACCGTCCTTCTCCAAGTAGACAGGGTTGTGCTCATCTTTGTGAGGGCGGCACTGTTCACTTTATTCCTGAGAGGCGTGTGTTTGAAAAGTCAGCGGGGAACTTGTATCGTTCGTGCAGCTTCGTGAAGAGGAGGCTGCGCAAATTCCCTCGGTCCTTATGCCTTAGGTTCTCGGTGTTGATCGAGACGGTGCTCCGGAGAATGCACCCGAGCTGAACCGAGTACCCCTTGACTAATTCTTTGGGCGTCGTTGGATGCCCGTCGGAGTTCACTTCAGTAAACTCCTCCTTGATGGTGCCGAGCATGCTCGAGCGCCGGTCCTTCCGTTGCCTCTTCGGTTGGCTGCCATCTGTGTGTGCACCGCCATCATCAGTGGTGGCATCCTCGGCGGCACCATCAGTGTTGTCATCCCCGACGCCACTAGGGGTTGTGTAGTCAGGATTGGTGTCTTCCACGGCATCCTCATAGCGGTGAGGTTCTTCCTCCAACTCCTGGGACAGCTCCATAGAATTGCTTGCCGCCCGAACCGCCGGCCTCATCGTTGTGGGCCATGTTTCGCTCTAAATAGGAAAAAAGTTTGGTCAAGAAGTTGGTTATTGTCAAGGAACAAGATCATGGTCTCATCATTTAGGGTTTGTCGACACCGAGGCATCCTAAAAGCTAAGCTTTTATCATTTAGTGTTTGTCGATGCCGAGGCACCCTAAAAGCCTAAGCGTACATCATTTAGGTTCTCATCGACACCGAGGCACCCTAAAAGCCAAGGTTTCATCATTTAGGGTTTGTCGACGCCGAGGCACCCTAAATGCAAAGTTAACTTTTCATCATTTAGGGTTTATCGATGCCGAGGCACCCTAGGTTGGGCCTAATCACTTCGCACTAATCACTTGGCTCTATTGCCACCTATGTTAGGTTTATCATCTAGGGTTTATTGATGCTAAGGAGAATTCTAAGTTGGGCCTAATCACTTGGCTATATTTCCACCTATGGTTTAATGCAGCAAGAATAAATGGGCAGTTGATCCTACTTAATTAAGTACTAAGATACCCCGGCCCATGCATTAGTAGCAAGTACCCCATATGTCCAATTTCTAGCAAAGTCATGCTAAAATTCACGGAAAATTTCAGAATGACCTTTGCTGAAAATAGGACATATGGAGTACCCGAATTTGCCAGAACGGAAGTTAATCGACATTCCGGCAAACTCAAGGGCCTCTCGGGGTACCTGCAAAATCATCACGACATGAAGGGCCTCTCAAGGGCCTCAAGAAGTAGCGGCGTATCCCAGGACCCCAATTTTTGCTAAATTTCTTTGAGCAACAATCAGAGCAGAAAATTCAGCATATTTCTATACAACAACACTGTAAAGATGAATAACAGTTCTACAGCAGCCCATTTATATACAACAGCATCTTTGGTCATACCAATTTCTGAAACAATTCAAATCTGAACTGTATCTCTGGTCATACAAATTATGCCCACTTGAGTTGGAGTTAATGACCTCGATAGACTGTCACTGGCAGTAAGAGTGTAGCACTACTAGTACTAGCCTTGTACTACTTGTAATGGAAGAATATGACACAGTGCTAGTACACAGGTACAAATTATAATCAGTAGGAAAATATCATCATAATAATATCATCATTCAGTAGGAAAACAACCTTAGCTAGGTCAGTTCTAAACTACCTATGGCAATCTCACTTTTAGAAAAGGAGGAGCATCACACACATATATATGTATAGCAATTGACAGGAGCTTCATCTTTTTTAGTAACAATAATACATATATAGCAATTGGAAGCAAACAGATGTACACATAAGATAAAAATGTAGTGCTGAAAGTTTAATGCTTACAAAAGACTTGCTGAAATAGTGAAAAATATGGAGTCACCAAGCTGGCTAAGAAACTCCCAAAGTCCACTAGCAAATCCAAGATCTAATCCTGTTACACACAGCATAACAATTTGAGATAATTAGGATAAGGATAGTAGGAAATGAAAAAGAAAGAGCTCAAAAAACAATCGCTGTAGTTCATTTCAGTACTATAGTTCAGTACCATATGCCTACATTTCAAAATCCAATCATCTCACAATCAAATAAAATTTCCAGAGGCAGAGCCACTGTACAATACTGTATCAAGGAAACAACCTAATTTCAGTAAGGAAATTAACTGAATTTAATGAGATAAAGCTTCTTGGCTCTCCACACTCTACTCCACTGGAGGCACCAAACTAATTTGCAATCAACCCTGAACAATAAGTAGAGTATATTTCAAACATCTGGAACTAAACTAACCTAACTAATCACAACAAGGTGGCATGCATAGAAATCTGGAACTAAAGTACAATCTGGATTTATAGCACATGTTGCAGCCACTATAGAAGTTATTAACGTAACAATAAAAGCCTTCAAGGGGCAAATAAAGCCACAGTTCAAGTGCTCAAACTCTCAAAGGGACATGTAGGAGCAAACCTTGGAGCCGATGATGCACTCACCCAGAGGCCTAGCCAGGGAACCTGCATAATCAACAAACACATAAAGCAACCATGAATATAATTAAACACATACATATGGCAGATTAATCTACCATGCTAAGTGACAGCATACTAAGGTAGAACAAAAAGCACTACAGCCCATTATCTGTTGTTTGGGCACTACCGTGAACACCTTGTCAGATATATTTGTGCGGCTTTTACCAAAAAACTAAGCGGTAACTGATCATTGAACACTATATGTTGTTTGTCAGTGAGATAAGAATGAAGTCACTCCTCTGTTTACAATACAAATTGATAGATTGTAAGTACAGTACGGTATTTCGCCCAAATCTGCAAGTGTCGTGTTCCCCACAGGGACTAGGTGATGGTGACTATGCTCGGCTAAAGCTAGGTGACAGAATTCAGAATATGGATACAAGAAAATAAACCTAAACTAAACAAGGTTGTTCCCGAAGATAATCCACAAAGAAAATGAAAAATAGCAAAGGGAGGTTCAGATTTTACCCACTGTCATTTTGGTATTTTGTTTTATTTGAGAAAGTAAACAAAGGGTAGAAACAATACTATGACAAGGACAGAAATATATCACAACACAAAAATATATATTCTCGCATGAACATAGTTAACACAAGGACTACAGAACACATCACACATATGCAAACAGGGGGTTACAAGACATAATTCTAGTACTCACAGGTCAACAAAATGAGTGGTATTAAACAAGCACCAGTCAAGAAACGAACACATAGGGGATCACACGCATATGCTAGAAGATTACTATATAATAGAGCATATCACACATAGTAAATATAATTCAAACAACTAGACATTAACTAGTCAGAACAAACAATAAAATGCACTATATTTTGTGAGTACGAAACTGAACAATTGTCAAGTTGCAAGCTCTTATGAAATCTGAATATTTCAGGTACTACACATATCAATTCTGAATATTGCAAAGTACTGAACAATAAACTTCTCAAGATTACAGAAATTTGTGATCAGATAGAGAGAGAAAAGCAGCAACAACAAGTTGGAGAACTTGAGCGGAGGAGGAGCAGGAGTAGGGATGAGGGGAGGAGCAGCAGTAGAGAGAAGGAGTGGAGGTGCAGCAGGGGACGTGGGACAAGAAGAGCAGCAACAAAGGGATCAAAGGAGAAGCACCAAGCAGCGGCAGCAGCACAGGGGTGCAAGGAATAGCAGCAGCAGAGATGGAGAGGGAAGAGCAGTAGCGTGCTGAGGAGCAGCAGGGAGGAGAGACTCGCGTGGAGCACCAGACAATCGTGCCTCCCCTCGTCTGGTCGGGCGTGCGAGGTGGTGCTGGTGCTGATGGCGGCGGTGGCTGGAAATGGTGGCGATGGTGGATGTGTTGTTGGATGGGTGTGGAGTGGTGGATGGAGATGCGGTGGTGCGCCGCCACACCAGCCTGGACGCGGCGGTGGCCGGAGGTGGAAGAAGAAGTGGTGAGGGAGAGAGAGAAGTGCCAGGCCTGATGGGGAATGGAGGGTTGTACCTTCGCAACAGCGAGGAGGCACGATGGTGATGCGGGCGGCGGCGAGATTCTCGTGGTGGGGGCGGAGAGGCGACGCGGGCTCCTCGTGGTCCTCCTCCTGGTCCTCCTCCTCCGGCTCGGGGCGCGGGGTTGCGGGGGCGGCGGCGCGGGGGGTCGGGGGCGGCGGCGCGGGGGAGCTGCGGTGGTGGGGGCACGGGGGTGGCGGGGGTGGAGTCCGGCGGGTGGATCTGGCGAGGGAGAGGGACGGGGATCCGGCGAGAGGGAGAGGGAGGATTTAACTAGGGGGGAACCTTACTAATGGCGCACCCCGCAGCGGTGCACCATTAGTATGTTTTTTTTGATAGCAGTGGCGCACCCGCGGTCAGTGCGCCATTAGTAATCTTTTTTATATATAGCAATGGCGCATCAGCCAGAGGTGCGCCATTAGTAAACTTTTTTTTATATAGCAATGGTGCACCAGCCAGGGGTGCGCCATAAGTAATTTATTATTTTTTTGTTGCATCTAATAATTTTTTAGAGAATGAATATGAATATGAAACAATAATAATTTTTAATAAAAACAGTAATATTTTTTTAAAAAATATCATCAAATTTGTTATTTGAAAATATTTATGAATATGAAAAAATATCATCAAATTTATTATTTGAAAATACCATCAAATTTGTTATTTTAAAATATAATCAAATTTGTTTTTTTTTTGCAATTTTAGTTGC
>NC_057801.1:162095547-162099803 GCF_018294505.1 Triticum aestivum | reverse complement strand
GGCGGCGGCGGTGGAGAGGGGGAGGGTGCGGGGGGTCGGCGGCGGCGCCCGGTGGAGCGGGGGAGGGTGCGATGGGTCGTCAATGGCGGTGGAGCGGGGGAGAGGGTGCAGGGGGTGCTCGATGACGAGGGGGACCGGATCTGGCGAGGTGGGATAGCGATCGAGATGGAGGGGGATCGAGATCGAGTGTCCATGAAATTTAAAAACATTCATGAGCTCAAAAAGTGCCCATGAAATACAATCGAGAAATGAAGGCTACAATTTAAATACAATCGGTCTCAGCTAGCTATCTGTTCACAATCTTCTTGCCCTTATTTTTCGTAAATGGAGTTCTTCTCTTGAACGGACGTCCTTTAGGTAGGGTGGTCCTGCTTCTTCTTGTGGTGTATGCTGAGACTTCATCGTCGTCGTCATGTTCCATCTTCGGGTCCCCGTACTTGTCGAAGTCTTGCTCATTGGTGACTCCATCCATTCTGATGATCTTCCTTTTGCCTCTCCTCACGACAACACGACTAGGCTTTGGCGGGTCGGTAATGAAGAAGCATTGGTCCACTTGGGAAGCCAGTACCCATGGCTCATTTTTCGCGGTGACGTTTGCGCCCGCGGTCTTAGATTTGGCTTCGGGTATAACATTGGTGGTGAAATACCGGTCTTCTTTTATGACGCCCTTGGCCCATCTCACACGGAACATCTGTGACACCCCAAAATTTTGACCTTGTTTTGTTAATTAAAATTTTGCCAGGAAATTAAAAAATTTATTTTCTGGGCTCCCTTTTGATTTTTGGACCATTTTTTTTCTCTCTTGTTATTATGGAGTTTTCCCCAAGAAGAAAACCTTTCAAATATGTTTTTGGGCTTGTTTAGCCTCTCAAGAAAAACTTTTCTTTTATCAGTAGAACTAATTACATAATTAATTTGCTTGATCTTTATTTTCTTGAAAAATGGTTTTCCAAGGTTATATGGCCATATTTGAACTACAACCATTTGATAAATTCACTTAAAATTCCAACCAAAATTTGGAGATGTCAGGTGATGTTTTTAAATCACTTTTATGCAAAAATAACTTTTATTCACGAAATATTTTGAGCTCTACACATTCTCTTCTCTGGTCCAGTGGGCAATTTTGCACTACAACTCATTTAAATATTTCTTTCTAGCTTCCACCAAAATTATGGGATGTTGGTAGTAGCATATGATTCAACTTTATGCAAAAACCCAGTGATGTTATTTGAAAATTTTGAGTGAATCAACCTCATCTTCATTCTGGTCGAACATGATGGTTTGTACAGCATCCATATTCTTGCTTGCTCTTTGGCCCTTGATTCTTTCCCCTGCTTGTAGACCACCCTACAAAACCCTAAGTCCAAGAGCATGCAACCATTGGAATACTTTTGGTTCATGAGATGATGCCATTTACCTCCTGTCCAGATTTGAAGTTCTGCAAAACTTGCACTAACAAGTTTGTGCTTTGTACAAACTAACCTCACCACCCTCTTGTGCATGTAAAGATACTAGGATCTGGAAGATGTGACCACTCCAAGAAAAGCCTAGGTGCCTGTGGCATTTTGTCAAACACCTGGAGTGCATGGACAGATTTGGCACGAGTTTTGTTTTGCATTGTGGACCTGATCCTCTGACCCAACAGGCATGTCCACTAGCATCCCAGCTACCCCTAGACTAGACCTGCTAATCCCCAGCTCCAACTAAGCCACCTAGCAGGCCATGGCATTTCGTCGAGCATATGGTGGGCGTGCACTGGGCGCGCCCAGAGCGCGCCAACTGCAGCCGCGCACCCGAGCCGCCGCGTCGTGCCCCTGGTTTGGCCCCACACTGCAAAGCCGCGCCACGCACTCCCCTTCTCACCAGACACCTCCAAGCGGCCCTGGCACCCTACAGCGCCGCCGTCAGGGCACTCTTGGCGGCACGCCGGCGTCCGCAGTGTGCCTCTGCCACGGTCGGCACCGCTCGAGCCACCCCGGCTCGCCACCTGCCCCTAGGATCCGTGCAAGCTTATCCCCTCGCTCGTCGGCTAGCTCTCGTCGCCACCACGTCGCCCTGCCGCACAGAATGGCGGTTCGTCGTCGTCCTTATCGCCGGCCGCCTCGGGACCGACCTCCACCGCCTATATAAGTGCCCCGGAGCTCAATCAAGTCCTCAAGCAACCTCAAATGATCCCCCTAGAGCTACCATGGCCAACAGTCGAGGAGGGGAAGGCCATCTTCCCCGAGTCCGGCCGGTTCGGTCGCCGCCAAGTCCCGGCCGATTCCGTCGCAACCAAGGCACCTCCTGGCAATCTAGAGCCACCACCCAACTCCACGTGATCATGTGGAGCCGCCCATCGCCTCAGCCCCGACCGAGAGCCACCATAGCCCAGGACCCCAAATCCACCTGAATGCCTTCTCCGCCGCGAAGCTCGTCGCCGGCGACTCCGTCCACGTCGGCGACCATGGCGGGTACCCACGGGTTCGTCTCGACCTCCTGAGCACACCCATGTTCTCAGATCACCAAGGGACGCCTCCATTTGCCGGCAATCCTCGCCGAAGCTCCGCCTCTGTTCGGTCAGAGGGGGACGACGCGCGCGTGGACTGATCAAACCTGACTAGTGGGCCAGGCGGGCCCACCGTCAGTGACCCAGCGCCGGTCCACGCAGGAGTAAGTGGAAGCGCATTTCCAGAATGCGCCTTCGACGTGTACATTTTTGAAACTTTTCTTTTCTTTTTCTGTTTTATTTAAAAAAACAGATTTTGACCAGGACTTTGACTGGCTATAACTTTTTAATTACAACTCCAAATGAGTTGATTCTTTTTCCTACCTCTCTCAAATGTTGTCTAGTTTATTTTACGGTTTATTTCAAAAAAATCAGACAATTTTTTGGTACTGTTTTTGAAACTATATATTGATTCAAAAATATTTTTAAATAGGATTTTGGAGAGAGGAGAAAACTTTCAAATGTTTTGGAGTGCACCCTGCCTTTCCACACATTGAAGGCAAGCATTCTGAACCCTGGCATAATATTTTGCATGCATTGTTTAACACGATCATGACACCAACTCAATACGTAGAACTCGTTATTTTATGTGGTGATGTGATCATTTGCATGAATGCTTATTGAAAATTTCCTTGCTGTTGGAAATGGACATGCTTGTGATAGTGATCATCCTCGTATGCCTTTCGTGCCTACCGGAAGGAAAACGGGAAAGTCTCTGTCTTGGGTGGACCCGAGCTTGTCCCTAGTTCCTCGTCGAAACGAGTGTGTCCGGCATGGCATGAGGGGTATGATGAGTGGTGACTCTGTCTGTTGGATGAAATATATTTGTTATGCTAATCATGCAGGGAATACTTAAACCTCCTGAGTCGACCCTAGATCGAGTCTTGTTCCAGTAACCCCCATACTTGTTTCGTAGTACCACTCGTCTCTACAACTAGTAGAGTACGGTTTAGTAAGTTGTCAACCTCTTTCTAGCACACACCGTACGGAGATGCCATGGTGGAAGATACCGGTTGTAGCTGGTAGGCAGGCCACCTGGTCCGGGGCATGGGTGTTTCCGGTTGAGACCGAGAGGGGAGGCCACCCCTTAGAGCGCGCAAAATAAATTTGATACCATGCTATGCGAGGTTGTAGCCTCCCCACTTAGAGTTTGCTTGACAGGTGTCATGGGTGATTCCAGACACGTGTGAGTTAAGCTGGTGTGTGCAACTTAGGTGTGTTTTCAACAAAAAGACCATAGACGGAATTAGTCCCGATGGACTAAAGGAATCCGTTACTCGTGGGTAAAGAGTACACCCTCTGCAGAGACTAAACCTATTTGAATAGCCGTGTCCATGGTTAAGGATTACAGTCTGGGATGGGTCAAGTGTTGGTCTTAGTGTCGGTCTTCGCAGGAGAAAAACTGTTAAACCAGAACATGGATCGTGACTTGAGACTTATGATGATTATTATTTTTATTATGGACTAACACCTTTATATTAATTGAAATACCGAGTATCCCTGGGATGGTTTTACCTCCTGGGTATTCACTGTGACTATTTATAAGCCCTTTATGTGGTGTCGCTCAGACGCCCGACTGTGGCATGCTTGTTATTTCTTTTATAAGCCCTTTATGTGGTGTCGCTCAGACGCCCGACGGTGGCATGCTTGTTAATTCTTTTATAAGCCCTTTATGTAGTGTCGCTCAGACGCTCGACTGTGGCATGCTTATTATTTCTTTTATAAGCCCTTTATGTGGAGTCGCTGAGACGCCCGACTGTGGCATTTA
>NC_057801.1:162088367-162095212 GCF_018294505.1 Triticum aestivum | reverse complement strand
GGCATGCTTGTTAATTCTTTTATAAGCCCTTTATGTAGTGTCGCTCAGACGCTCGACTGTGGCATGCTTATTATTTCTTTTATAAGCCCTTTATGTGGTGTCGCTGAGACGCCCGACTGTGGCATTTCTTTTATAAGCCCTTTATGTGGTGTCGCTGAGACGCCCGACTGTGGCATTTCTTTTATAATCCCTTTATGTGGTGTCGCTCAGACGCCCGACTGAGGTATTACTCTTTATTTACTGACCTTTCGGGGCGTCGCTTCAGACACCCGATCGGTGCCTTTTATTATTAATATGTTATTGCATTTTCACAAATAACCTGCTTACCTGCATCACAGATTTATTTACCTTTTGTGACTGACGTCATGAGCATAAATATTTCGGAACATCGTTGTTATATTATACCCGTGTTCATAATGTTTGCGAGTACATTCAAAGTACTCACTGGCTTGTCCCTAGCTATTGTCTTGGCCAGATTTCTTGCGCAGAGAGGAGCGACCATGATGACAGCCCCGGAACCTACACAACGGTGATAGCAGCCTCGCGAAGATAGGAGTTAACCTGGTCAGATGTTCCTATGGGAAATGGAGTCCCATAGACACTGATGATTCACAACCCAATTCCGCCATCAACCTCTAGAAACCATTTGTTGTACTCACAGACCAGAATGGTCTTGTACTACATATTTTGTGTTTTGCTTGGAATTTCTGTATCAAGTTGGTGCCTCATCAGCTAACAGTAATCCTGGGGCTGATGAGCACAAGGGCCATTTTCTGGGAATTAATACCCGGAAAACCGGTCGCGACAAACTTGTCATCAGAGCCAGGCTGACCATTGGCTAATCCTATCTTAGCCAGGTCGAAAAACTTAGGCAAATCAACCCACCAGACCTTAACAAAACCCCAGCCAAGCTTCTCGTGCAAGATAGCCACACAGTGACCCCGACACTTTTGGCAGTCGGTGCCCAACCTATCAACCTAGCCTGTCGATCACGCGCTAGTGACCAGCACCAAAGATGTCTCCTTCACAAGCGTGCGAAGGAAGACTCCGTCCCTTTTTTTCTATAAAAAGGGCACGCTAGCCCCAACCCAGCACAACACATTCTCTACCCCAAACCGAGCCATAATGCCTGGCCCCGTAGTACACAATGAGACCACAGCAACCAACCTTGGAGGTTTTGTGACCATACTCGCAAACCTCATCCGTCGTGCCTATGCGTTAGAAGAGCCCCCAGAATATGTTGTGTACCAAGGACCCATGGGCGGTGAAAGCCATCAATTCTGGGCCACTGTGCACATCTACGGTAGGGGTCTATCTCCAAAACGCCCCTACAGGTTCACCGGAAGGACAACTTCCTTCGAGCCACAAGCCATCCATATAGCTGCTCGAGAGGCTATAGTTCAACTCCGGCAGTTGTCGCCCAGAGTTAACTATCGCTCATTCTACTACTACCCCAGACACGAAGGGTATGGTAGACCACCCCAAGTTGCCAACGGAGATCACGAGACAGATCCTGCATTCTTGCACCTAGTGCGCTATGTAGGTGCACTAGAGGCACTATTCGATCAAATCACCATTGATCTGATCGCAGCTCGTGGAGAGCTGGTTCGTCGAGCCCCAGCGAGAGGAGAAGACGAGCCCGACGCCGACAACCCAGTCGTGCTGTTCGGACACCCGATCGAGACCCTGAGGTCAGCTTCAGCCGTCAACCGAGATGCTTTGATGACCCCAGAAGTGCTTCGTCGCCTTTTGGGAGCACACTCCAACGAGATTGTGGCTAACAATCCCCGCGATGGTCATCATCGCTACCCCGACCCTGCAGTTCCTCCACCATCTCCGGCTAATTCCAACGGTGAGAACCGTGGAGAAGCCTCGACATCCACAAGGCACGCCCGTTTGGATATAAACGAGGTAGACTAAGTCACCCGAGTAGTGCCAAGTCTCAGTGTATCCTCGCTTTGTAACCGTGTGACCTTGTGAATTAACGCAGCCTGTTGTTGTGCCCCTATTTTAGATAGTAACCTTGCATAAATATGTCAGCATGCAATTGCATATTTCTTCCAAGCACAGCTACCAAGACCACCCCGACAACCCCCACAGTGATACGTCACTTTAGTGAGGTATGTATCTGTGACTTTGACCTCGACCCTTGGAGCTAAGCTGGCAAATTTATTACCTTTCACCATAGTAAAATGACCCAGCTCCAGTGCTATAAAAAGGCCACCTCGTGACCTTACCAAGCACCCCACACCTTGTGCACCACCCTCACAACCTTTTTCCTATCATGCCGAGCCCCAGTATTTATCTGAGAACCCCAGATGCAACCCCAGGTAGCTTTGTCAAAATATTGTGGGACTTTACCTGCAGTACCATGGGTTCTACCCAGCCACCCCAGTACGAGCTATTCAAATCGAGAATCACACCTTCCACCTCGAAATATTGGGCAGCATTACACATCCCTCCCGTAGACACCAACCAAGGTCCAACGGAAGTCTCCTTCGTGGGGAAATCAATGCCAACCCCACATATGGCCATAGAAGCTGCTGCTTGCAAAGCACTCGCTCGCCTTCGATTCGCGGTACCCTATGCCAGTGAACGAGGGTATTATTACTTTCCGAGCCGTGCAGCACCCGGAGAAGTAACATCTTTTCCCGGTAGACGGATTGAGAGAGACCCAATACTGGCCAACCTGGTCCAGTACGACATCGCTCAAGAACGTTTGACCCAGCGAGTAATGGGTTACCTCCAGAGTCTCGCGGACTTAAATCCTCAGATCGCCATCGGCAGACCACTGAAGCCAGACCAAGAGAGACACATTCATCGTCTGATCAATCCGCTTTCCCCGATAGAAGAGGAGTGCATTCCAGTTCCAAAGATATTTTCTCGGGACCCCGTCCAGTTACCATTTGCATTATAGACGTCGCTGCTATGTTTATTCTTGCAACTTTTACTTATGTGTTGTCACTTATGCATGGTACCCCGAGTTTGTGCGGCGAGTAAATTATATAGTTTCTATTAATGTGAGTAGTTCTGTTGCGGTTTGACTATTACTGTTTCTCTCGCGAAGAATCATGGAGTGAGATTTCTTTTCCCTGAGTTGCTACATCGTATATCTTCTCACGACGTGGATTATTTCATTTCACACAGCACCACGGCAGCAGACTCACCTCCGCTCGAACACATATCATGCTTGCAAAGACACGTAACCGTGGGGTATTTGTTTTTCTAAACCGCTCTTAGCAAACCTCGAGGACGAGATTTTTCTTAAGGGGGGTAGTGTTGTGACACCCCAAAATTTTGACCTTGTTTTAATTAAAATTTTGCCAGGAAATTAAAAAATTTATTTTCTAGGCTCCGTTTTGATTTTTGGACCATTTTTTTCTCTCTTGTTATTATGGAGTTTTCCCCAAGAAGAAAACCTTTCAAATATGTTTTTGGGCTTGTTTAGCCTCTCAAGAAAAACTTTTCTTTTATTAGTAGAACTAATTACATAATTAATTTGCTTCATCTTTATTTTCTTGAAAAATGGTTTTCCAAGGTTATATGGCCATATTTGAACTACAACCATTTGATAAATTCACTTAAAATTCCAACAAAAATTTCGAGATGTCAGGTGATGTTTTTAAATCACTTTTATGCAAAAATAACTTTTATTCATGAAATATTTTGAGCTCTACACCCAATTCTCTTCTCTGGTCCAGTGGGCAATTTTGCACTACAACTCATTTAAATATTTCTTTCTAGCTTCCACCAAAATTATGGGATGTTGGTAGTAGCATATGATTCAACTTTATGCAAAAACACAGTGATGTTATTCGAAAATTTTGAGTGAATCAACCTCATCTTCATTCTGGTCCAACATGATGGTTTGTACGGCATCCATATTCTTGCTTGCTCTTTGGCCCTTGATTCTTTCCCCTGCTTGTAGACCACCCTACAAAACCCCTAAGTCCAGGAGCATGCAACCATTGGAATACTTTTGGTTCATGAGATGATGCCATTTACCTCCTGTCCAGATTTGAAGTTCTGCAAAAGTTGCCCTAACAAGTTTGTGCTTTGTACAAACTAACCTCACCACCCTCTTGTGCATCTAAAGATACTAGGATCTGGAAGATGTGACCACTCCAAGAAAAGCCTAGGTGCCTGTGGCATTTTGTCAAACACCTGGAGTGCATGGACAGATTTGGCATGAGTTTTGTTTTGCATTGTGGACCTGATCCTCTGACCCAACAGGCATGTCCACTAGCATCCCAGCTACCCCTAGACTAGACCTGCTAATCCCCAGCTCCAACCAAGCCACCTAGCAGGCCATGGCATTTCGTCGAGCAAATGGTGGGCGTGCACTGGGCGCGCCCAGAGCGCGCCAACTGCAGCCGCGCACCCGAGCCGTCGCGTCGTGCCCCTGGTTTGGCCCCACACTGCAAAGCCGCGCCATGCACTCCCCTTCTCACCAGACACCTCCAAGCGGCCTGGCACCCTACAGCGCCGCCGTCAGGGCACTCTTGGCGGCACGCCGGCGTCCGCAGTGTGCCTCTGCCACGGTCGGCGCCGCTCGAGCCACCCCGGCTCGCCACCTGCCCCTAGGAGCCACGCAAGCTTATCCCCTCGCTCGTCGGCTAGCTCTCGTCGCCTCCACGTCGCCTTGCCGCACAGAATGGCGGGTCGTCGTCGTCCTTATCGCCGGCCGCCTCGGGACCGACCTCCACCGCCTATATAAGGGCCCCGGAGCTCAATCAAGTCCTCAAGCAACCTCAAATGATCCCCCTAGAGCTACCATGGCCAACAGTCGAGGAGGGGAAGGCCATCTTCCCCGAGTCCCGCCGGTTCGGTCGCCGCCATGTCCCGGCCGATTCCATCGCAACCAAGGCACCTCCCGGCAATCTAGCGCCACCACCCAACTCCATGTGATCATGCGGAGCCGCCCAGCGCCTCAGCCCCCTATCGTGAGCCACCATAGCCCAGGACCCCAAATCCACCCGAATGCCTTCTCCGCCGCGAAGCTCGTCGTCGGCGACTCCGTCCACGTCGGCGACCATGGCGGGTACCCACGGGTTCGTCTCGACCTCCTAAGCACACCCATGTTCTCAGATCACCAAGGGACGCCTCCGTTTGCCGGCAATCCTCGCCGGAGCTCCGACTCTGTTCGGTCGGAGGGGGACGACGCGCACGTGGACTGGTCAAACCTGACCAGTGGGCCAGGCGGGCCCACCGTCAGTGACCCAGCGCCGGTCCATGCAGGAGTAAGTGGAAGCGTATTTCCAGAATGCGCCTTCGACGTGTACATTTTTGAAACTTTTCTTTTCTTTTTCTGTTTTATTTAAAAAAACAGATTTTGATCAGGACTTTGACTAGCTATAACTTTTTAATTACAACTCCAAATGAGTTGATTCTTTTTCCTACCTCTCTCAAATATTGTCTAGTTTATTTTAAGATTTATTTCAAAAAAATCAGACAACTTTTTGGTACTGTTTTTGAAACTATATATTGATTCAAATATATATTTAAATAGGATTTTGGAGAGAGGAGAAAGCTTTCAAATGTTTTGGAGTGCACCCTGCCTTTCCACACATTGAAGGCAAGCATTCTGAACCCTGGCATAATATTTTGCATGCATTGTTTGACACGATCATGACACCACCTCAATACGTAGAACTCGTTATTTTATGTGGTGATGTGATCATTTGCATGAATGCTTATTGAAAATTTCCTTGCTATTGGAAATGGACATGCTTGTGATAGTGATCATCCTCGTATGCCTTTCGTGCCTACCGGAAGGAAAACGGGAAAGTCTCTGTCTTGGGTAGACCCGAGCTTGTCCCTAGTTCCTCGTCGAGACGAGTGTGTCCGGCATGGCATGAGGGGTATGATGAGTGGTGACTCTGTCTGTTGGATGAAATATATTCGTTATGCTAATCATGCAAGGAACACTTAAACCTCCTGAGTTGACCCTAGATCGAGTCTTGTTCCAGTAACCCCCATACTTGTTTCGTACTACCACTCGTCTCTACAACTAGTAGAGTACGGTTCAGTAAGTTGACAACCTCTTTCTAGCACGCACCGTACAGAGAGGCCATGGTGGAAGATACCGGTTGTAGCTGGTAGGCAGGCCACCTGGTCCGGGGGCATGGGTGTTTCCGGTTGAGACCGAGAGGGGAGGCCACCCCTTGGAGCGTGCAATATAAATTTGATCCCATGCTACGCGAGGTTGTAGCCTCCCCACATAGAGTTTGCTTGACAGGTGTCGTGGGTGATTCCAGACACGTGTGAGTTAAGCTGGTGTGTGCAAGTTAGGTGTGTTTTCAACAAAAAGACCGTAGACGGAATTAGTCCCGATGGACTAAAGGAATCTGTTACTCGTGGGTAAAGAGTACACCCTCTGCAGAGACTAAACCTATTCGAATAGCCGTGTCCATGGTTAAGGATTACAGTCTGGGATGGGTCAAGTGTTGGTCTTAGTGTCGGTCTTCGGAGGAGAAAAATTGTTAAACCAGAACATGGATCGTGACTTGAGACTTATGATGATTGTTATTTTTATTATGGACTAACACCTTTATATTAATTGAAATACCGAGTATCCCTGGGATGGTTTTACCTCCTGGGTATTCACTGTGACTATTTATAAGCCCTTTATGTGGTGTCGCTCAGACGCCCGACTGTGGCATGCTTGTTATTTCTTTTATAAGCCCTTTATGTGGTGTCGCTCAGACGCCCGACGGTGGCATGCTTGTTAATTCTTTTATAAGCCCTTTATGTAGTGTCGCTCAGACGCTCGACTGTGGCATGCTTATTATTTCTTTTATAAGCCCTTTATGTGGAGTCGCTGAGACGCCCGACTGTGGCATTTA
>NC_057801.1:162070133-162088018 GCF_018294505.1 Triticum aestivum | reverse complement strand
ACTGTGGCATGCTTATTATTTCTTTTATAAGCCCTTTATGTGGTGTCGCTGAGACGCCCGACTGTGGCATTTCTTTTATAAGCCCTTTATGTGGTGTCGCTGAGACGCCCGACTGTGGCATTTCTTTTATAAGCCCTTTATGTGGTGTCGCTCAGACGCCCGACTGAGGTATTCCTCTTTATTTACTGACCTTTCGAGGCGTCGCTTCAGACACCCTATCGGTGCCTTTTATTATTAATATGTTATTGCATTTTCATAAATAACCTGCTTACCTGCATCAGAGATTTATTTACCTTTTGTGACTGACGTCATGAGCATAAATATTTCGGAACATCGTTGTTATATTATACCCGGGTTCATAATGTTTGCGAGTACATTCAAAGTACTCACTGGCTTGTCCCTGGCTATTGTCTTGGCCAGATTTCTTGTGCGGAGAGGAGCGACCGTGATGACAGCCCCGGAACCTAAGCAATGGTGATAGCAGCCTCGTGAAGATAGGAGTTAACCTGGTCAGCTGTTCCTATGGGAAATGGAGTCCCATAGACACCGATGATTCACAACCCGCTTACGCCATCAACATCTAGAAACCATTTGTTGTACTCACAGACCAGAATGGTCTTGTACTACATATTTTGTGTTTTGCTTGGAATTTCTATATCAAGTTGGTGCCTCATCAGCTAACAGTAATCCTGGGGCTGATGAGCACAAGGGCCATTTTCTAGGAATTAATACCCGGAAAACCGGTCGCGACAACATCGGGACCTTCTCTCCAGCGTAGCTCAGCTCCCAGATCTCCTCGATCCTTCCATAGTATCTGTCCTTGTCGTTATCGGTGTAGGATTCCATCGTTACCCTGGAGTTCTGATAACCATCGCTCTTCATGTCCTTTCCCTCGGTGTAGAATGTGTAGCCATTGATATCGTACACCTCATACGTCATCAGGTTGTGCTCGGCGCCCTGTGACAAGGCGAATATGAGTTGTTCTTCCGCGGAAGAATCCTCATGTAAAGGGTACGACAGAAGGTTATGCTTGAACCAACGCGTGAAACATGAGTTGTGCTCTTTGATTATATCTCCGTCCGTCCTATGTTGGCCTCGGTCATTGTACGTCTTCTCAATAAAGATTTTCTGCTCTACCACCCAAGGATCGACCACGTCTATGTGTTGTAGCGCAACTAGGTTTTCTCTTTCAAAGTCGGCAAGTCGACCCTCAAAGTTGACATGCATTTCGCGGCGACCCTCACGGTGACCCCATCTAGCGAGCCTGCCGTGGTGCCTGTTGACGGGCAGACCAACGGGGTTCTCGATGCCTAGATAATTCGTGCAGTAGGAGATGCACTCTTCGGTCAGAAAGCCCCTGGCTATGCTTCCCTCTGGGCGTGACATGTTGCAAACGTATCCTTTGATGACACCATTCATCCTTTCGAACGACATCATGTTGTGCAGGAACGTCGGCCCAAGTTGGATGATATCCTCCATGATATGGACCAGCAGATGCACCATAACATCGAAGAATGCGGGCGGGAAGTACATCTCAAGCTTGCATAGTATCACCACGATCTCTTCGTGTAGCCTTCTGAGTTGCCTCACGCCAACCGACTTCCGAGAGATGACGTCGAAAAAGTTGCATAGGCCAAATAGTGTTTCACAGACATGCACGTCCATGATCCCATGGATTGCAACTGGAAGTATCTATGTCATCAGCACGTGACAGTCGTGAGACTTCATCCCGCTGAACTTCTGCTTTGCTGGGTCTAGGTATTTGCTTATCTTCCCTGCGTAACCGTAAGGAAGTTTTACTCCTACGAGGCAGGTGAAAAGCTGATCAATCTCCTCCTTACTTAGAGTGAAGCATGCGGGAGGGTAGTCATTTCCGGTCTTCTTGGCCTTTTTGCCTTTGCGATGACTTGCCGTGTCCAACTTCGCCTCATCATCATCATCATTAGCGTGAAGCTCCTCCCTGATGCCCATTGATTTCAAGTCTGCCCTTGCTTTCGGCCCATCTTTGGTCCTCTCTGGCATGTTGAGCAGGGTACCAAGAAGACTCTCGCACACATTCTTCGTGATATGCATGACATCAAGGCTGTGAGGCACATGGTGGATCTTCCAGTACGGCAAGTCCCAGAAAACAGACCTCGTTTTCCATACCTTCAGCAGCGGCTCTGGCGCCTTTCGCTTCTTTCCCGGCTCTGGCGCCTTTTGCTTCTTTCCTGGCAGTGGGCAATCTTTCCAATTTTTCAACAGCTCGTCTATCTCCTCGCCGCACCTCATACGCGGGCATCTTTGGGGTTTCGTTTCACCATCGAACAGATCCTTGCGTTTCCTCCACAGGTCATCATCGTGAAGCCACCTTTGATGTCCCATGAACACGGTTTCCAAGACCCAGGATCTCTATCTAGCTGGTGATACGTTGTGTCATCCATGCACCTAACGCATCCAGAAAATCCATGGACCACCTGCCCCGCGACATATCCGTAACCGAGATAGTCGTGCACCGTCATGAGCAGTGCGGCTCTCATAGGGAAATATTCTTTCTGTGCGGCGTCCCACGTATTGGCTGGCGTTTTCCACAATGTGTCTAGCTCCTCTTTCAGCAGCCCTAGATACGGATTGATGTCGTTCACTGGTTGTTTCGGACCTTCAATTAGCATACTCATGTGAATGTACTTCCTCTTCATGCACAACCAGGGGGGAAGGTTATACATCCACACAAACACAGGCCCGGTGCTATGTGTGCTTCTCTGGCTGCCAAACGGATTGACTCCATCGGTGCTCGCGCCCAGCATGATGTTCCTTGGATCCTTCCCAAATTCTGGGTGTTCGAAGATCAACGCTTGCCACTGCCTCCCATCCCTTGGGTAACTCAGCATCTTGTCTTTTTTATTTATCTACGGATCATTTGCGTCATCTTCTGGCTTCTTCTCCTCCCTATCCGCGTGCCAACGTAGGAGCTTTGCTACCTTAGGGTCCGCAAAATACCGCTACAGACGAGGAGTGGTCGGAAAGTACCACACCACTTTACGAGGAGCTTTCTTCCTCTTCTTGTATTGAGTGACTCCGCACACCGGACATATGGTAGACTCCGCGTGCTCGTCCCGATAAATGATGCAATTGGTCATGCACACATGATATTTCACATACAGTAAATCCAGAGGACACACGATTTTCTTTGCCTCCTCGAAACTGGTCGGGCACTTGTTCCCCTTGGGAAGACGTTCGCACCAGAATGTCATGTTCTCGTCGAAGCATGCGTCGGTCATTTTGTGTTTTACCTTCATCTCCAGAGGCATGAGCGTTACTTTCAGGCAGGTATCCTCGGGCCTGCATCCTTCATACAATGGAGTAACCGCGTCTATCTCTAGTTGATCCAGCTTGGCTTTCTCTCGGGCGGCAGCTCTTGCGTTATCCGTCTGCTTGAGAAGCAGCTCTTGAATATGAGGGTCCTGCACCCATCCCATCGATGGTCCATCGTCATCTGCTCCGTCGTCATCTTCATCTTCATGATCATGCCCTTTGTCTGCTCTGGCATCTTCCTCATCATCATGTCCTGCATCTTCTACACGATGACTGTGTACAACATCACCGTCGTGATCATGTCCTGGAGATTCTTCGTCTTCTCGCCCGCCCGAGCCGCGATGGTTGTCTTGCTGCCCTTCCTCATTTCTTGCCCGGCCCCCACGGACGACTTCATAGTCATCTTCATCACCTTTCCACCGATAGCCATCCATGAAACCACACAAGAGCAGGTGGTCCCTCACCTGCCCAGAATCCGGGTCCGCAATAAGGCTCTTCAGCTTGCATCTTTGACATGGACATCTTATCTCCGTCTTGTTCTTTTGGAGCATCTCGGTCTTCGTAGAGCTCAAAAGCCTATTCACGATGCCTTTGGTCATCGTGCGGACCATCGTCGCCTGCGGGGTAGAGCAAAACGATATTTTAGAACCAAGAAAAAAATTGGCATGACTTTCCCTAAAAATAGGACCAAAAAGAATGCATAGTGCCAAAATTCTCGCCGAAACGGAAATGAATCAACATTCCTGCAAAATATTGGCAACTATCGCATTTCAAATACCGGTACCTACAAACACAAACATATATGCAACACCACAAACATATGCAACACCACGAACATACATAGATCTAGCTAGGCCACAAAAAGTGCATGTGCACGTTGTTGGAGGGAGAACAACATAAAGATAGCTTCCCCCCTTACTTACCTATCGACAAAAGGTAATTTAACCACTTAACTTGGATGAATCTATGGTGCAAATGAGGTGAGGAGGAGGAGGAGGCAGCCGAGACAAGCTTTGAGGAGGAGGTGGAGACAATGAAGTGGGGAAAGTGAGTGGTTAGGTGTGGCTGTCCAAAATATCTTGTTGGTCCGAGGTTACTAATGGCGCACCACCTGCAAATGCGCCATTAGTAACCCTGGTTACTAATGGCGCACCTGCAGGTGGTGCGCCATTAGTAGTTTTGCAAAAAAATTCTATATAATAATGGCGCACCGTGGCACAGTGCGCCATTACTAGTTTAAACTAGTAATGGCGCACTACGCCAAGGTGCGCCATTAGTAGTTTTGCAAAAAAAAGAATAAAAAAAGAACAGTAGTGGCGCACTGTGCGGCCGGTGCACCATTACTAGTTAGAAGTACTAATGGTGCACTGTGCACTGGTGCGCCATTAGTATGTTTGGAAAAATAAAAAAATGTTACTAGTGGCGCACCACTCATACGTCTCCAACGTATCTATAATTTTTGATTCTTCCATGCTATTATATTACCCCTTTTGGATGTTTATGGGCTTTATTCTACACATTTATACCATTTTGGGACTAACCTACTAACCGGAGGCCCAGCCCATATTGTTGTTTTTTTACCTATTTCAGTATTTTGAAGAAAAGGAATATCAAACGGAGTCCAAATGGAATGAAACCTTTGGGAGCGTTATTTTTGGAACCAATCTGATCCGGAGAGCCTGGAGTGCAAGTCAAGAAAGCTCCGAGGGCCCCACGAGATAGAAGGGCCCCCCCCTAGGGGTGCGCCCCCCTGTCTCGTGGGCCCCTCGGGCGTCCACCGACGTACTTCTTCCTCCTATATATATCCACGGACACCGAAAACACCCAGGAGCACCACGAAACGCAATTTCCACCGTCGTAACCTTCTGTATCCGCGAGATCCCATCTTGGAGCCTTCGTCGGCACTCTGCCGGAGGGGGAATCGATCACAGAGGGCTTCTACATCAACACCATAGCCTCTCCGATGAGTTGTGAGTAGTTTACCACAGACCTACGGGTCCATAGTTATTAGCTAGATGGCTTCTTCCCTCTTTTTGGATCTCAATACAATGTTCTCCCCCTATCTTGTGGAGATCTATTCGATGTAATCTCTTTTTGCGGTGTGTTTGTCGAGATCCGATGAATTGTGGGTTTATGATCAAGTTTATCTATGAATAATATTGGAATCTTCTCCGAATTCTTTTATGTATGATTGAGTTATCTTTACAAGTCTCTTCGAATTATCAGTTTGATTTGGCCTACTAGATTGATCTTTCTTGCCATGGGAGAAGTGTTTAGCTTTGGGTTCAATCTTGCGGTGATCTTACCCAGCGACAGAAAGGGTTGCAAGACACGTATTGTATTGTTGCCATCGAGGATAACAAGATGGGGTTTATATCATATTGCATGAGTTTATCCCTCTACATCATGTCATCTTGCTTAATGCGTTGCTCTGTTCTTATGAACATAATACTCTAGATGCATGCTGGATAGCGGTCAATGTGTGGAGTAATAGTAGTAGATGCAGGCAGGAGTTGGTCTACTTTTTATGGACGTGATGCCTATATACATGATCATTCCTAGATAACGTCATAATTATTCGCTTTTCTATCAATTGCTCGACAGTAATTTGTTCACCCACCGTAATACTTATGCTCTTGAGAGAAGCCTCTAGTGAAACATATGGTCCCGGGTCTATCTCTTATCATATTTGCTTTCAATCTACTTTTATTTGCATCTTTATTTTCTGCATCTATATTATAAAAATACCAAAAATATAGTTATCTTATCATACTTTCTCTATCAGATCTCACTTTCGTAAGTGACCGTGAAGGGATTGACAACCCCTTTATTGCGTTGGTTGCGAGTTCTCAGTTTGTTTGTGTAGGTGTGTGGGACTTTTGAGGAGCCTCCTACTGGATTGATACATTGGTTCTCAAAATTGAGGGAAATACTTATGCTACACTTTGTTGCATCACCCTCTCCTATTCGGGGAAAACCAACGCTAGCTCAAGACGTAGCAAGAAGGATTTCTGGCGCCGCTGCCGTGGAGGTCTTCGCTCAAGTCAAGACATACCAAGTACCCATCACAAACCCATCTCCCTCACATTTACATTATTTGCCTCTCGTTTTCCTCTCCCCCCACTTCACCCTTGCTGTTTTATTCGCCTTCTCCTTCCCAATCTCCTCCTCTCTTTTCTCTTTCCTTTTTCCGTTGCCCATGTGCTTGCTCGTTTACCTTGTCAGCATGGCTAGCTCGGTTTTTATCCCTTCATCTCCTGACTTTGAAGTTCTCCACTTCAAACAAAGACAAGGTGAAAATTTAAAAGATGCTTGGTTTAGGATGTTAGAATCTTATCGTAGTTGTGCCCTAGAAGGAGCTTTCAAGATTTTAATTCACAATTTTTACATTCGGTTAACCTTACCCCACAAACAACTCCTTGATGTTGCCGCAGAAGGGAAATTTATTGAGATTGATCCTAGTTCCGCTTATGAAATTTTAGAGGGGATAGTAGGAATACTTCCCCGACAAGAAAGATCATCTTTATCTCTTGAAGGAACCCAAATTTTAGAAAAACTCCTTGAATTGCAAAAACTTGTTGAACCTTTTAAGAACATTGTCGCAAGTATCAACCGCATGAATAATTTGATCACACTTTACAATAAGCGGTTGGATGCCTTAGATCTTAGGATCTCTTAGCATGAAGGGAAAAGCAAAGAGCCTCCCGGACTGGAGCATAACCCCATTAAAAAGACAAGTGCCAACGATGGCACTAGTTAAATCTATCTTTGCTTTTATGCCTAGCTAGGGGCGTTAAATGATAGCGCTAGTTGGGAGGCAACCCAATTTTTCTTTATGTTTTTTGTTTTTGCTCCTGTTTAGGAATAAATCTTGCATCTACTCTCTGTTTAGATGTGTTTTTATCTTTTAATTTGTGTTTGTGCCAAGTAGAACCTATAGGATAAACTATGATGATAGTTGATTTGATTCTGCTGAAAAACAGAAACTTTGCGCTCATGAGAAAAAATTCAATAAATCACAGAAACGGGATTTTGCATTGATTATTTTTGCTGCTGATCAATAGACAAATGGTCCACTACGTCCTATTTTGGTAGGATTTTTAGAGTTCTAGAAGTTTGCGTTAGTTACAGATTGCTACAGGCTGTTCTGTTTTTGACAGATTCTGTTTTTCGTGTGTTGTTTGCTTATTTCAATGCATCTATGGCTAGTAAATTAGTTTATAAACCATAAGGAAGTTGGAATACATTAGTTTTAACACCAAAATAAATAAAGAATGAGTTCATTGCAGTACCTTATGTGGTGGTTTTGTTTTCATTCACTAACGGAGTTTACAAGATTTCCTGTTGAGTTTTGTGTTGTGAAGTTTTCAAGTTTAGGGTAAAGCTTTTATGGACTATGGAATAAAGGGTGGCAAGAGACTAAGCTTGGGGATGCCCATGGCACCCCAAGATATTCAAGAGTAGCCAAAAGCCTAAGCTTGGGGATGCCCCGGGAAGGCATCCCCTCTTTCGTCTTCGTTCATTGGTAACTTTACTTGGAGCTATATTTTTATTCGCCACATGATATGTATTTTGCTTGGCGCATCGTGTATTATATTAGTCCTTGCTTGTTAGTTTACCACAATCATCCTTGCTGTAACACACCTTTTGGGAGAAGCCTATTTGATTAGAATTTGCTAGAATACTCTATGTGCTTCACTTATATCTTTTGAGCTTGATAGTTTTTGCTCTAGTGCTTCACTTACATCTTTTAGAGCACGACGGTGGTGTCTTAATTTTGAAGAAATTGCTAGTCTCTCATGCTTCACTTATATTATTTTGAGAGTCTTTTAGAACAGCATGGTATTTGCTCTTGTTACAAAGTTGGTCCTAGAATGATGAGCATCCAAGTTGGGTATAATAAAAACTATCACAGGAAGTGAATTGGATGCTATGATCAACTTGATACTTGATAATTGTTTTGAGATATGGATGTAGTAATATTAAAGTCATGCTAGTTGTGTGATTATGAAGAATGCTTGTGTTGAAGTTTGTGATTCCCGTAGCATGCACGTATGGTGAACCGCTTTGTGATGAAGTTGGAGCACAATTTTATTTATTGATTGTCTTCCTTATGAGTGGCAGCCGGGGACGAGCGATGGTCTTTTCCTACCAATCTATCCCCCTAGGAGCAAGCTCGTAGTGCTTTGATTTTTGATGATTTCTAAATTTTTGCAACAAGTATATGAGTTCTTTTGATTAATATTGAGCCCATGGATTATACGCACCCTTTCACCCTTCCACCATTGCTAGCCTCTCTTGTGCCGCGCAATTTTCGCCGGTACCATATACCCACCACACTCCTCCCTCAAAAAAGCCACCATACCTACCTATTATGGCATTTCCATAGCCATTCCGAGATATATTGCCATGCAACTTTCCACCGTTCCGTTCATATGACACACATTACTTTTGTCATATTGCTCTTTGCATGATCATGTAGTTGACATCGTATTTGTGGCAAGGCCACCTTCATAGTTTTCATACATGTCGCTCTTGAGTCATTGCATATCCCGGTACACCGCCGGAGGCATTCATATAGAGTCATATTTTGTTCTAGCTTTGAGTTGTAAATCCATAAAAGTGTGATGATCTTCATTATTAGAGCATTGTCCTCGTGACGAAAGGATGATGAAGACTATGATTCCCACACAAGTCGGGATGAGACTTCGGACTTTACAAAAACAAAAAAAAAGAGAAAAGGAAAGAAAAAAGAGAAAGGCCAAAAAGAAAAAAAGAGGCCAAAGAAAGAAAAAAAGAAAAGAAAAAAGGGAAAAGAAGAAAAAATAAAATGTGAGAAAAAGAGAGAAGGGACAATGCTACTATCTCTTTTTCCACACTTGTGCTTCAAAATAGCACCATGATCTTCATGATAGAGAGTCTCATATGTTGTCACTTTCATATACTAGTGGGAATTTTTCATTATAGAACTTGGCTTGTATATTCCAATGATGGGCTTCCTCAAAAGTGCCCTAGGTCTTCGTGAGCAAGCGAGTTGGATGCACACCCACTTAGTTTCTTTTGTTGAGCTTTCATATATTTATAGCTCTAGTGCATCCATTGCATGGCAATCCCTACTCACTCACATTGATATCTATTAATGGGCATCTCCATAGTCCGTTGACACACCTAGTTGATGTGAGACTATCTTCTCCTTTTTGTCTTCTCCACAACCACCATTCTATTCCACATATAGTGCTATGTCCATGGCTCACGCTCATGTATTGCGTGAAAGTTGAAAGAGTTTGAAATTATTAAAGTATGAAACAATTTCTTGGCTCGTCATCGGGGTTGTGCATGATTAAATACTTTATGTGATGAAGATAGAGCAATAGCCAGACTATATGATTTTGTAGGGATAACTTTATTTAGCCATGTTATTTTGAGAAGACATGATTACCTTGATTAGTATGCTTGAAGTATTACTATTTCTTATGTCTTTATGAACTTTTATTTTGTATTATTTGGATCTGAACATTCATGCCACAATGAAAGAAAATTACATTATGAATTATGCTAGGTAGCATTCCACATCAAAAATTCTCTTTTTATCATTTACCTACTCTAGGACGAGCAGGAATTAAGCTTTGGGATGCTTGATACGTCTCCAACATATCTATAATTTTTGATTGTTCCATGCTATTATATTACCCCCTTTGGATGTTTATGGGCTTTATTCTACACATTTATATCATTTTTGGGACTAACCTACTAACCGGAGGCCCAGCCCATATTGTTGTTTTTTTGCCTATTTCAGTATTTCGAAGAAAAGGAATATCAAACGGAGTCCAAACGGAATGAAACCTTCGGGAGCGTTATTTTTGGAACAAATCTGATCTGGAGAGCCTGGAGTGCAAGTCAAGAAAGCTCCGAGGGCCCCACGAGATAGGAGGGCGCCCCCCACCCTAGGGGCGCACCCCCCTGTCTCGTGGGCCCCTCGGGTGTCCACCGACGTACTTCTTCCTCCTATATATATCCACGGACCCCGAAAACATCCAGGAGCACCACGAAACACAATTTCCACCGCCGTAACCTTCTGTATCCGCGAGATCCCATCTTGGAGCCTTCACCGGCACTCTGCCGGAGGGGGAATCGATCACGGAGGGCTTCTACATCAACACCATAGCCTCTCCGATGAGTTGTGAGTAGTTTACCACAGACCTACGGGTCCATAGTTATTAGCTAGATGGCTTCTTCTCTCTTTTTGGATCTCAATACAATGTTCTCCCCCTCTCTTGTGGAGATCTATTCGATGTAATCTCTTTTTGCGGTGTGTTTGTCGAGATCCGATGAATTGTGGGTTTATGATCAAGTTTATCTATGAATAATATTGGAATCTTCTCTGAATTCTTTTATGCATGATTGAGTTATCTTTACAAGTCTCTCCGAATTATTAGTTTGGTTTGGCCTACTAGATTGATCTTTCTTGCCATGGGAGAAGTGTTTAGCTTTGGGTTCAATCTTGCGGTGATCTTACCCAGTGATAGAAAGGGTTGCAAGACACGTCTTGTATTGTTGCCATCGAGGATAACAAGATGGGGTTTATATCATATTGCATGAGTTTATCCCTCTACATCATGTCATCTTGCTTAATGCGTTGCTCTGTTCTTATGAACTTAATACTCTAGATGCATGCTGGATAGCGGTCTATGTGTGGAGTAATAGTAGTAGATGCAGGCAGGAGTCGGTCTACTTGTTATGGACGTGATGCCTATATACATGATCGTGCCTAGATAACGTCATAATTATTCCCTTTTCTATCAATTGCTCGACAGTAATTTGTTCACCCACCGTAATACTTATGCTCTCGAGAGAGCCTCTAGTGAAACCTATGGCCCCCGGGTCTATCTCTTATCATATTTGCTTTCAATATACTTTTATTTGCATCTTTATTTTTTGCATCTGTATTATAAAATACCAAAAATATATTTATCTTATCATACTTTCTCTATCAGATCTCACTTTCGTAAGTGACCGTGAAGGGATTGACAACTCCTTTATTGCGTTGGTTGCGAGTTCTCAGTTTGTTTGTGTAGGTGCGTGGGACTTTTGAGGAGCCTCCTACTGGATTGATACCTTGGTTCTCAAAACTGAGGGAAATATTTACGCTACACTTTCCTGCATCACCCTCTCCTCTTCGAGGAAAACCAACACTAGCTCACGACGTAGCAACCACTTGTCCGGTGCGCCATTAGTGTCTTTCACACTAATGGCGCACCAGCACATGGTGCGCCACTGCTATATAGTAGTGGCGCACCACATGTCTGGTGCGCCATTAGTGGCCATTCCATCTATAGCCCTTTTCCTAGTAGTGAGGAGTCCAATCGAGAATAGCCTGAGCTCGCTCGGGGTTGACGGGAATACCATCCTTGGAGGTGACATGCCCAAGATAGGTTACTTCAGGAAGTCAGAATTCACACTTGGATAACTTGGCATAGAGTTGATCCTCTCTAAGCTTTTCCACAACAAGACGAATATGTTCAGGATGTTCTTCTTCATTCTTGGAATATACAAGGATATCATCCAGATAAACCATGACAAACTTGTCGAGGTATTCCATGAATATGTAGTTCATCAGACAAGAGAAGGTGGATGGAGCATTGGTTAATCCAAAAGACATGATGGTGTACTCGTATGAACCATAGCGAGTCACAAATGCGGTCTTTGGGATATCCTCTTTGCGAACACGGATCTGGTGGTAACCCAACCTCAAGTCAAGTTTAGAGAACACTGACGAACCAGCCAGTTGATCATACAAATCATTGATCGAAGAGGATATTTGTTCCGAATGGTAGCTTGGTTAATAGGACGGTAATCTTGGACCAATCGGTGTATCCCATCCTTCTTCTTGACAAAGAGAGAAGGTGCTCCCCAAGGAGAGCAACTTGGGCGAATGAAACCACTGCGAAGAGATTTATCGATTTCCTCCTTAAGCTCAATGAGTTCATGCAGCGGCATCTTGTAGGGCCGTTTGGCTATAGGAGTGGTGCCTGGTTTCAACTCGATGATGAATTCAACAGCTCTAGCAGGGGAATCCCTGGAAGTTCTTCAGAAAAGACGTCGAGGAATTCGCGCACAACAGGAATGTTTTCAATGCCCTCGAGTGGTGTAGCGCTCAATGCATTCAACGCATAAAGCCTTGCCCCAGCATTTTGAACCAGACGAGAATTGTAGCTTATTATTTCATCGGAAGGGTGTAGCAGATGGACGGTCTTAGTGGCGCAAACTATAGAAGCAGTATGCGCTTTCAACCAATCCATTCCCAGAATGAGATCAATGCTACAGGACTTCAGTACGATGAAAGAGACAAGGAATTACAGTCCTTCAATTTCAATGGGGACGTCGATGCAAATCATAGAGGTTCGACATAGGCCCGCAGGGTGTGTACTAATAGCGAAGCGTTCATGTCTTCGCTTTTAATGCCATGCATGAATGCAAAATCTTCTTACATGAATGAATGTGATGCTCCTGTATCAAATAAAACAGATGTTGCTACTAAATTTACGAGGAGTGTACCCATCACAGTAGCAGGCTGGTCTTGAGATTCATTTAGGTCAACGTGGTTGGCATGAACACGACCATAAGGCCTGGCATTGTTGTTGCGGGGCTGATTGCTTCCACGGCCAACTGCGGAAAGGGCCAGTTGATTCGGGTTCTAATAGCAGTTCCTGGCAAGGTGACCTGGTTGACCACACTTGTAGCACAGACCATTATTGGGAGTGGGAACAGGAGATCGGGGAGGCGGAGCTGGAAGCCTTGGCTGCTTAGATGGTGGAGGCGGTAGACAAGGTGCAGCATAGGACTGCCTTGGAACATGTGTAGTTGGATGGTACATGCTATTGGGAATCCAGATCCTACGCTTCTGCGAGGGCGGGCCCGAAGATGAGCCTGTGTCACGGTTGTGCCTGTGAGAGCTCTGGTGTTCCTGCAGACCAGTTTCGACATTGATGGCCTTGTTCACCAAGGTGGCGAAATCGGCAAAGTCATGCACTAGCAAATGTGAGCTTGATGTCAGCTTGTAGTCCAACACGGAACTTCTCTTGTCTACATGCATCATTTGCAATGTCTTCTTCAGCATAGCGAGATAAGTCCAGAAACTCTCACTGATAAGCTTCCACAGTTTTGTTACCCTGGGTGAGGTTGCAGAACTCACGCTTCTTCCTGTCCATGATCCCCTGAGGAATGAAGCGGGCACGGAAGGCAGCTTGAAAGTCTGGCCAGGTGATGATTGTTACAACTGGCAGAGTACACCTGTGGCTGTCCCACCAGTGAGTTGCGGGTCCCTTCAGGAAGAAGGAAGCAAAGGTGATATAGTTGGCAGGGGCTACATCAGCAGACTCCATCTCATAGGTGATGTCACGGAGCTAGTCATCAGCATCCAGAGGCTGAGTTGAGCTGCGGTAGATGGTTGGGTTGAGACGCATGAAATCCTATGGAGTTATTGGGGTTGGCTGCTGGTTCACATTGGGGCGAGGAAACTGAGGCAACATATTCCTCATGAACTACCGGTCAGCTCGAACTGTTGGATCATACCACTCATGTACTCAGGCGGTGGTGGGACGTTGCCACCACAACCACGACCACCTGTCTAACCATCCTGCTAATATATAACAGGGGTAGTTCAGCATTCGGAAATTTGCATAGACAAGAATCATTCATGATGAAACATGCATAATGAAAGGAGCACGATAGATACTACATAGTAGTCGGCATAACTTACAGAAGGGGTCGAACATAGAGTTCAGTACACAGAGTTCATTACATAAACTAAGTCATCATAGGTGGCACACAGGCTCGCGGCGAATGCATCTAATACTAATAAGCAAGACTACATCAGTCCCAGGAGGAACTATGGAGGTAGTCGTAGCCTGACAGCTGGTAGTGATGCAACGGATACTCCCCCACGTCAGCAGCCTGGGGGCCGTAGATACTCTGGTGTAGAACCCGACGCTCAGGTGGCAGAATAGGACCAAGTGTGGGAGCATAGCCTCCCACCTCTGGCCAACCGACGCCATGGGGCATCACGATCCTAGCTGGGTAGATCACAGAATGTGGCAGCTGTCCAGATCAGACAAAGGGGTGCAATAGCGTCAGAGCACTGTAAAGGTGCTGACGGGTGGTGTACAACTCGTGGCGAAGAGCTCGGTTAGCTCGATCCAGCCCATCAGCATGCAGAACCAGGTTCTGATGGTGGAAGGGCTCTCGGGTGACGGTGGAGTAGGCAGCAGTGTAGCATCCCTCCGCACCAACGTCGGATGCGGTAGAAATGTGCCTGAAAGGGGAAGTGTCCAACTCCTAATACTCTCTCCAAAGATGTGTCAAAGCAGCACAAGCAGCATTGTGGACTGCCATATCGATGGTCACTCCAACACCATGAGCCGGGTGCAGCACAATAGTGGAGTCATACTCCCGAGAGTAGAGGTGGACGATGGCACGGTACTGCTCCTGGTTAAAGTCTTGGAACTGCCCATACACGGTGTACTCAGGGTGCCAGCGATAACCCAGATAGGTCATCATCTCAGCTAGCACAGCAGGTGATCCTGAAGCACCAATGGCCATCTTGTGGTGCACGACCTGCCTCGTGGGTTCCATCTGAAAACAAAGATGTTTCAATGGAGTCAAATGACAATGTGGGTATTATTCAAAATACTATTCTAAAGAATAACTATGGCTTATCCAACTTTGGGGTGAATGTGTTCACGGGATCCTAATGTTAGAGTTAGTAAATTCGTTTAACCCGAGTAAAAGAGAGTTCAGAGCCCCAGAGTAAATGTCGAGGAGTAAAAGATCCTAATACCACCCAAATGGCGACGTAGTCCCATAAGGCACACAGCCATGTTAGTAAAAGTTTTGTAGTGACTAGACTCGACGTCGGCCAAGGAGTGTGGAAGGGGGATTCCTACAGGCACTCGGCTCTAATACCAACTTGTGACGCCCCCGATTCAATCATACACTAATCATGCGCACAAACGTGTACGATCAAGAGCAGGGACTCACGGGAAGATATCACAACACAACTCCAAAAGTAAAATAAGTTATACAAGCATCATATTACAAGCCAAGGGCCTCAAGGGCTCGAATACAAATGCTCGAACGTAAACGAGTCAACGGAAGCAACATTATCTGAATACGGACATAAGTTAAACAAGTTGCCATAAGATGGCTAGCACAAATTGGGATATAGATCGAAAGAGGCGCAGGCCTCCTGTCTGGGATCCTCCTAAACTACTCCTGGTCGTCGCTAGCGGCCTGCACATAGTAGTAGGCACCTCCAGTGTAGTAGGAGTCATCGTCGACAGTGGCATCTGGCTCCCGGGCTCCAACGTCTGGTTGTGGCATCCGATAAGAAGAGGAAAAAAGGGGGGGAATAGGGAGCAAGGCAACCGTGAGTACTCATCCAAAGTACTCGCAAGCAAGGATCTACACTACATATGCATGGGTATATGTGTAAAGAGGCAATATCGGTGGGTTGAACTGCAGAATGCCAGAATAAGAGGGGGATAGCTAGTCCTATCGAAGACTACGCTTCTAGCAGCCTCCGTCTTGCATCATGTATAAGAGAGTAGATTGAAGTTCACCAAGTATCATCGCATAGCATAATCCTACCCGGCGATCCTCCCCTCGCCGCCCTGTGGGAAAGGGATCACCGGGTTGTCTCTGGAACTTGTCTTTGTGTGTTTTATTAAGTATCTGGTTCTAGTTGTCATAAGGTCAAGGTACAACTCAGGGTCGTCCTTTTACCGAGGGACACGACTATTCGAATAGATAAACTTCCCTGTAGGGGTGCACCACATAACCCAACACGCTCGATCCCTCTGGTCGGACACACTTTCCTGGGTCATGCCCCGCCTCGGAAGATCAACACATCACAGCCCTACCTAGGCACAACAGAGAGGTCAGCACGCCGGTCTAAATCCTATGCGTGCACGGGTCTGGGCCCATCGCCTATTCCACACCTGCACGTTGCGGGGGCGGCCGGTGAGCAGACCTAGCAACCTCCATTACAAAGGAAGTTGCGTTACGCGGTCCAACCCGGCACGCGCCGCTCATTCGCTTACGTTAAGAAGGCTTCGGCTGATACCACGACGTCGAGTGCCCATAATTGTTCCCGCATCATTGGTCAGTGCGTATAGGCCAGTGGCCAGAGTCAGATCAAATACCAAGATCTCGTTAAGCGTGTTATTATGAAGTAACCGCGGACACCGACCAGGGCCAGGCCCACCTCTCACCTAGGTGGTCTCAACCTGCCCTGTCGCTCCACCACAAAGATTCAGGGCCGTCAGGATAAATGTCCTTTCAGCCCCCAATCCGTGAATCACTCGTGGGTACTCTATGAGCTGCCCCGACTTTCGTCACCATCTGTATAGTATGTATGTATGTATGTATAGTATATACCCGTGATCGCCTCCCGAGTGATCACGGCCCGATAATATAGCAAGGCAGACGGACAAGAATGTAGGGCCACAGATGATAAACTAGCATCCTATACTAAGCATTTAGGATTGCAGATAAGGTATCAACAACCATAGCAACAATGACAGGCTATGCAACAGAATAGGATTAACCGAAACAGTAACATGCTACACTACTCTAATGCAAGCAGTAGAGGGAAGAATCGGCGATATCTGGTGATCAAGTGGGAGGGCGTGCCTGGTTGCTCTGGCAAGAAGGAGGGGTCGTCAACTCCGTAGTCGTCCTGGGTAGCAGCAGCGTCGGTCTCGGTGTCTACCGAGAGAAGAGGGGGAAGAAACAATAAATATAATGCAAACATATGCATGACAATGCAAGATATGACAGAGAGCGGTGCTAGGTGTGCCCGAACGCGGTAGTAGGTGATACCAGCGAAAGGGGGAAACATCCGAGAAAGTATCCCCAGTGTTTCGCGTTTTCGGACACATGAACCGGAGGTAAAATGTTGCATGTTCGCTATGCTAGGGACGTGTGGCTGACGAACGGGTTGTGTATTCGGATTCATCTCGTCGTTCTAAGCAACTTTCATGTATAAAGTATTTTTCATCCGAGCTATGGTTTATTTTATATTAATTTTTAAAGTTTTAATTCATTTTAGAATTAACAGAACAAGTTTAATTCGAAATTCAATTTACGACGTCATCATGATGTCAGCATGATGTCAGCGGTCAACTCTCACCGTTGACCTGGTCAACCTGACAGGTGGGTCCCATCTGTTAGTGACTGACTAGTTAATCAATAGTAGTTCATTAGGTTAATTAGTTATTGGGTTAATTAAGCACAATTTATTAAGTTAATTAATTTAGTTAATTAATTTAGTTAATTAATTAATATTTTTTATTATTCTTTTTTTAAACGTTCAGGGGGTGGGGCCCCTTGTCATAGGCACGGGGGTGCCTTAGCGGGGCGTGGGCGAAATGGGCGCAGGGGCGCCCGCTACAGCGTGATTGCGGGCGGGCGTGGGGGCCGACGCGTGGCTCGGCGCCGGCGGCCATAGCTGGAGCAGGGCGACGTGGCGAGGCCAGGCGGGGCTGGCCGGAGCGCAGGGAGGCACGGGGGAGTGCGCACGGGGCGCTGGGGGT
>NC_057801.1:162059414-162069313 GCF_018294505.1 Triticum aestivum | reverse complement strand
GGTTAGGGTTTCGGAGGGAGTGGGGATAAGGGAGTGGGGGTGGGCTGGCCGGCTGGGCCTTGTGGGTTGGTTGGGCCGAGCCCAAAGAGAGGGGGTTTTTGCTTTTTTTTCTTTTTTTTCTGTTTTGTCCTTTTTCCTTATTTTCTTTCCTTTTTTATTTACTTTAGAGCACTTTAGCATTTTCTAAACATGTGTTTTCTTCATCATATTTACCTATACGATGTTTGGCGCAAACCGAACATTTTTGTTTTGAAGTTTAAAAACTTTTTGATGTTTGACAAAAACACAAATTTGAATTTGAATCGTTTGATCTAACGCGGGATTTGCAACAGTAATCAGAGGTGACGTGGCATCATTAGCATAGGTTCACTGTAGCATAATTATCCAGGTATTACACGGCGGGGCAATGGGACGGCGTGCGGGAGGCGCTGATTGCGCTGGCCGCCTGTCGGAGCTGCCCATGGGCCGGGAGGGGCCAGCGCCGGCATCCGAGATGCGCCGACGGGGAAGCGGCGGCGGCTGTGGCGAGGCTGCAGATCCGGAGCTGCCCCGGGTGCCCACCTTGGACCGCCCCAAGGTGATGCAAAGGGCAAACTCATACTCCATATCCACCTCGTCATCAGAGCGGCAGCCGGAGCTCGACATTGTGCCGGATTCGATCGGATCGTTGAGGCGAGAGGAGAGGACGGAGCGAGAGAGAAGAGTGAGTTAGGGTTTCGGACCGATGAGGCCGATGAGGGTTTTTATGGGACATCCATGGGGCCGGTAGTGGGCCGGGCTTGTCCGGCGGAGGCGCCCGGTCGTGCCCGGGCCACCACATATCCTTCCCATATTTGGGCTGGATATGAGGTGCCGGTCAGTCCGAGCGTTTGAGGCCCGTTTAAGACGTCCGTCTGGGTCGAAAAAACCTAACCGGACAGCCCGTCCAAACGTATGAGGCGACTTTAAGAGGTCTGGCTATAGATGCTCTTATACAACTGTGCGCATATAGAGATCTCACTTCAGTTACTTCCGCCTGTCGTATATCTTGGGTTTTCAGTCGAGGAAAGATAATAGAAGGGATCAGCAGATCCAGTAACCTGGGGCGGGCAGTGGATGCCCATGAATAAAAAGCAAACAACCTCAGCCTGGATGGAGACGGGAAAGAGATTGAGAATCCCTTTGCTGCCATGAGTCCCAACTTTCCCGTCGCATCAATCAATCAGTGTGCATGTCAGTCCAGTCCCCCGCAAAAGGTAGCGCCCCAGAGGTATAGGAATTATACACGAAAAGAAGCGAGTATGGTGCTGCTTTGTCCTGTGACTGCCTCAGCTTTTGGGAAGGCGTCGGAATTTTGTTTGACCCACACCCGGCTGCCTGTCCCGGCCGGCGACTCGGCAGCAACACCAAACAGCGCCTAATATCATCATCATCATAGTGGAAACGTCTCTGTCTGTCTCATAAACTAAAGGATGCCGTTTTGAATTGAAGAACTAATCCCACATGATAATATAGGCAGGAGATCAGAGGCCTTCTGCGGGAAATCCACTGCATAATTTAGTATTGTATCAGGTCCAATAATCTTGAACGGTCTTGTGCAGAGGCGATGATGTACTTGGCTTCTGGTCGAACTCGTCATGCTCGACCGAGTCGTTACTCGCGATCAAGTAGAACTAGCAACGTGAGAAGGTTTTTGTATATTGCTCACGGGCTAAGACGAGAAGGCGGCTTCCATGAAGCGGATAGCGTTGATAGTGTTACATTTTGAAATAAAGCAAAAAAAAAGTGCGACGTCATAGATACATGCAATATAAAGTCATGAATATGTTCCATACTAATGTTTAGCAACTCTTAAATAGGTCAAAAAGTGTAGGTGCACCTGGGGTACTTGGTAGTCAGCCCGTAATGAAAGTATCATAGATAGTATCATGCATTCCTACTAAGAGCATGGTTAATGATATAGACAGTTGCTGGCTATAAATAATTGCCATGTCATTTATAGCCAATGTAATAGCCAACTAGTGGCTATAAGAAAGTACTGCTTTGTTAACATATGCCTCACATTCCATTCTCACAAAGCATCTTGGAGCTCGTGCTACAGTCGGCTGAAAGTCTACAGCCTGCTTCTATTCTATCTCTTCTTCTATCCATTCCAACTCAGCAATAATATAATATTTAAATCCGTACAGCCTGCTTACATCACCTTAGACCTCCTCCAATGCAAAGGTGCTTAGCTGAGGTGCTAAGTATATTAAATACCTTAGAAACTCAAGTCTCCAATGCAAAGGTGCTAAGCTTTTAGGTGCTACGATTCATGCATTTAATTAGTTGTAGACTGAGAATTGTGCTTCCACCTAGGTACACGTGCTTAGCACCGTTTCTTTCTGGGTCAACATACTACTCTCTCTCTCTCTCTCTCTCTCCCTCTTCTTAACTTAGCATATGCCACATCGGATTTTTTGCTTAGTTGGCAACCTTAGCACCTGTACAAGATGAAGCATTGGGAGGGGCCTTATTATACTTGCTCTAAGCAATTTTGATGAGGTAGCGTAGAATTAAATGAAGAAAGAGACGCTTGAGTATTATATCATGATACTATATCATATTAAATGATGTGCTACTTTGTGTCATGCATGGCATTAAATATAGTCATATATGATACCAACATATGATACTATATATTATACGGATGTGTAGTATCATATACTAAGTACAACGAGAGCGGCGTTTTGGCTCCTAGGTGCATATGCACTCATTGTCGAAATTCACATTTTGAAAAGTTGAAAAATTCAGAACAAAAATCCCACGTGTATATCCGGACATTTTAGGTGCGTTCACAAGGTTTCGGTGAAAAACGACGTTTTTTGTGGCTTGTGTAAAAAAGATAAAGAAATGCCTCGTAAATAGTTAGAATGAAGCATCAGAAATTGTCTTTTTTACACAAGCCACAAAAAACATCGTTTTCCACTGAAACCTTGTGAACGCACATAAAATGTCCGGATATACACATGAGATTTTTGTTCCGAATTTTTCAACTTTTTGAAATGTGTATTTCGACAATGGGGGCATATGCACCTAGAAGCCAAAGGCAATTACCAAAGTACAACCCATTACAATCAGCCTTATCTTCTCTGGGGATCATAATCCGTATATATTTGGTGTTTAGTGCCCCATTAATCTGGATTATTCTTTAGGTAGAAGACAACATTCTCATCGAGAGTGAGGCATCTATAGCATGATAATATATACTGACTTCCTTAATCTTAAACCTCCTCAACTCGAGTAGGTGTGTGTGTGTGTGCGCGCGCGCGCGTGTGTTTCTAAACAGATCAATTCATTCATTTAGATTTAATTTGACATCTATCCTATTTGGAAATAGTATCTGTATAATTTAATACTCCCTCCGTCTTGGTTTATAAGACATGTGCGTGGTTCTAAGTCATCGATTTGACTAATTAAATATGTGTAATATGTCACCAAAAATATATCACTACATACTTAAGCGAATGTAGTTTCTAAACATATATTTTTCATCACATATAATACATATTTAGCTAGTTAAATTGTTAACCTAAAACTATACATGCATGTCCTATAAACTGAGGAGGAAGTAATCAAAATGAGTAAGCTTAACCATTTTTGGTATTGTTGGGTTTAAAAACATGTTTAAGAACCCAAAACTAGTTCTACATTAAAACAGAAAATGGTTGAATTGCTACTTTTCCAACGCAAAAAATACTATTGATTTTGTATTAAAAAAAGAAAACCAACCTGTGCGTAGGAATTAATGGTTAAGTTTTTGGCCGACCAGCAAATTAAAATCCCATGTTATTTACCATGGTACATGTTGGGCAGTCTTTTATTTGCTCAAATCTGCAATGCAGTAAGTGTAAAAAAAAGGTACTACTTCCTCCGTCTAGGCGAGTAAGTCATCTTAGGTTGTGCACCGTGATCAAGGAGGAGAAGAAAACGAGAGAACTTAATGTTCATTTGCTAATTAATAGCATTGCATGCAATGAACTAACCACTGCATGTCGTGTTTGATAGTCTCAAGTCATTAAAAGCATGCACACCTCACATCTTTTATTTGTTGATATGTCAAGAAACAAGAAACGAGGTAGAATTTAATGCACCGCGCCTAAATGTTTTGGAATTATTTGGTTTTCGTAAGATGACTTACACACCTAGACGGAGGGAGTAACTTTATATCAAAATATAAGATGTTTTTAAACTGGAAAAACGTTTTATATTTTGGTACGGAGGAAGTACTATAAAAGCTAGTGACAGGCACATATCTGACACACGATCTAAACCACACGGACACTGCCGCGTCTCATTGAATGCCGTCAAATAAAGCCTCACACCTGGTCACGAAGGCAAGTACATTGCCAGTTGAGCATTTTCATGGTATATCACATTCTGCACCACAAATTTGTACCCTAGGAAGCTTTTAGCACAACAGCAAATATGGGTTCTAGCGTGGTTTTGTGTTGGTGTGTAGTTACGTACGTACAACTTTCAGAAACACCAAGCGCAATATAGATTGTGCACACATTCACACCACTATATCCACATACTCACTTAAGATTAGGATTGTTGAATACCGACACCATCTTGGTTTCGATGAAAACATTGTCCACATTCTTACTAAGGCCCCTCCCAATACTCCACCCCGTATAGATGCTAAGGCTGCCATGTAGGCAAAAAATCTGATATGGCAAGGTAATTAAGAGGAGAGAGATGAGTGTGATGATCCTAGGAAGAAACAATGCCAAAAGTGAGAACCTAGGCAAAACACTTAAATGGAAGAATCCCACCAATGCATAAAGAACTTTAGTTGCAAAATCATTAAATGAAAGATAGTTAGCACCAACAAGTTAAGCACCTATGCATTGGGGCCTTTAGTTGCTAAAGTATTTAATATGCTTAGCACCTCACGTAAGCACCAATGCATTGGAAGCACCTAAGACACACGAACCCCTAGTGCAGTTGAACTACAACCACTCATCGACAACTCAACAAATGATTAGAGCACCTCCAACGCAAGCCATTTAAAACAGACACCGCACCGTGAACACGTGTGAAACGTGTCCGCGGACAGGATATGGGAGGCAACCATCCAACGCTAACACCAAAATTCTCCATTGGACCGGTTGGGAGAGAGAGAGAGAGAGAGAGAGAGAGAGAGAGAGAGGAGCACATGGTTGCTTGTGGTTGGAGATGTGTGCGGGGTGTGCGGCTCGGAGCAGAGAGAGGGGAGGGGGGACGTGGTTGCTTTTGGTTGGACATGCGGATGTTCAAACTCCTGCATAACTCTCTCAAGTTTGTTACGATACTGAAATTCGAACATGCGGACTGATCCATGGCATTTAGGAGACACCGTTGGACGGCAAAAGCGGTCCAAACATATATGGGTAATAGAAGGGCCTGCTTTGGAGATGCACTTAGTTCTCGGCGTCACTACGTGTTCACACAAGATTGGGGTTGCTGAAATTCAAGAGTCAAGACTAACAAAGACAACACACGGATGTATTTTCCTTTCCCTCATGGAAAGGTGGCTAATGCAAAGTTCTCCTTCCCTCCAGGATCTATCGGTCAGTCCGTTGATTCTCCTCCCCTTCGCCTAGCGCTCCGGTGGATGGTGGTAAGGAGGGGAATCCTGGTGCCTCAGCTTTGTCTAGTAGTTTATGTTAGGGCCTTTTAGTCCTCCCAGGGACGATGCTTGGATGGATGTCTGAGAGCACATGCCTCGAAGGCACGGTCAGATTTGCTTCTATGGTGGTGAAGGTGTTTGGAAGGAATACCATTCTATTCCATTAAGCATAACGACCAGCCAAGTTGTCAGTGATCAAGGCGTGTCTAAAGTCCGGCGCACCATCCGGGCAAAAGGCTATTAGGGCATATTTGGCTGTCCGCATAGAGGCCAACTAGGCTCACGCGGGTTAAAATTAAGTTGTTTGGTTGCCCGCATAGAGGCCAACCAGGCCCGTGCAGATTGAAATTGAGCTGTTTAGTTGCTTGTGATCATTGTTGGACCCGCATTACACGATGTTTAAAGCACCTCCTAGCTAGACCCGTTAGGACCTACTAGAACTGTTAGAGTTGTGTCGAATATAGTGTACAAGGTAGGTTACAGTTGGACTCTGAGTAGTATTGTGTTTAGATAGGATATGGAGTCGTGTTCAAGTGGGACACTTGTATCCTAGGCCTCTCATATATAGCGGGGGTAGACACACGATGTAACCTATGCCAACATAATAGCACCGGAACGCAGGGGAAGCCGGCGGCATGTGCCGGTGTCCAGGGCGGCCGGGTGCGGTATTCTAGCGGTATCATGGGGAGGAGCGCCCATAGTCAGGCCTCGGGGATGTAGCCATATCGGTGAACCTCGTTAACAAATCTCGGTGTCGTGCTCGTGTGATTGCTTGGTCCTCGGATGATCGACGGAGTGTCTCGGATTTATTCTAACAAGTGGTATCATGAGCAAGGTTTCGATGAGGTCGCAAAGGAGTTGATTTAGAGGATGGATTGATGTGGAGGTGCGTGTGCGGAAGCTGATGAGATTGTTCACGAAAGCAGCATTGGAGGAAGGCTCATCGTTTCAATGCGGGCTGATCCAGAACGAAGACTTCGGCGTGCAAGGCAACCGCGACAGGGAATAATCAAAGCAATTGAAGCAAGCAGTGATGGCAGTAGCTATGAGCAGTGTAGCTGTAGCTACGTGCATGTGATTTGTTTGTGACAAAAAGGGACAATCTGCTCGTGGTATTGGCGTGGCAAGGACATCAATGGGACAAAGGAAAATAGCATTGGGACTAGTGGAGGCACGCACATGGTGCAACCACGGGAGCTAGCATGGAAGCAGTTTTATTTTGAGCCATTGCTAATTGCACGCGGGTTGTACCAGTTGGCAGGTTGATGACGTGCGTATTAGGCTCGGAAGTGTCTGGAACGCATCGTGGCAGAATCATGCATACGCATGGCGTCTAAGCATGCATTGTGCAAGCAGTGATGGTGCAGGGTGGAGCATGGTTACAGTCGAGGGAAGTTCGGCTGGGTTGGACTAGACAGTCTGACGGATCGACGTAAGTCGGTTGGTACAGAAGACGGTGGTGGGATCAGCAACGACGACATAGGAGCGTGATGCTGATGGTGACCGACTTCTGGGCGTGGAAACACGTGGCGCTGGCCGGAGGGCTTGTGTGGCTTTGACAAGACTATGGCGCGGGGTTGATTCAAGGCGGCGTACGCATCTGAGCTTGGAGTCGATGAGGCGCGGGGTGGACTGATCATCTACCATGGAGTCATGTTGAAGGTGGAGTTGAGTCTGGAGGACTTCACTTGGTGCTGATTGAGAGGCTATGGCGTAAGAGCTCAGAGAGTCGAAGCCTATTCAGCGGGAAAAGCGAGTGACATGCAGTTCTGACTGGAGCCCAGTGGTCTGATGGAAGCGTGAAACTCGTCATCGGTCGGTGTTGATCGGTGGTACTCTGCAGTGGGGTTTGAGTGGCCTGGGTTCGTGGCCCTTGAGACTCGACCGGGACAGCAGAGGCTCGACGCGGTAATAGCAGCGAGGCGTGCGGTACGCACGGGCATGAAGACGGGCCAGGGCTCTGGTGGTCATACATGTGGTGAGACAACTGCGAATTTGACTCGGGATGACTACAAGCAATAGTGAAATTTCTTCAAGTTTCAGACAGGCAGTCAAGAAAGGAGCGGTGATGTTGAGTTCAGGTAACTCTTATGTGTGACGCCCAATATATGAGTTGTTCACTTTCACGCAGGTCAGTGATCAGTGTGTGATGGCGTTGGGCTGATGCTCTGGAAGTTGGAAGTACAAACTAGAGTAACAAGGAACTTAATTTTGCTCGAGTGTTGACTGTGGTCAAGAAAAGAAGGGACTACAAGTTGCAGGTGGAGTCATATAGAGTCTTTGGAGTAGCAGCGGTGCTCATGGGATAAACTCAAGTCCAATGTACATGGAAGTTTGACGCATGGACAAATTCAAGGTGGTGGAGAATATTCGCCAAGATGGAGTTTGTTAGAGTTGTGTCGAACATAGTGTATAAGGTAGGTCACAATTGGACTCTGAGTAGTATTGTGTTTAGATATGATATGGAGTCGTGTTCAAGTGGGACACTTGTATCCTAGGCCTCTCATATATAGCGGGGGTAGACACACGATGTAACCTATGCCAACATAATAGCACCGGAACGCAGGGGAAGCCGGCGGCATGTGCCGGTATCCAGGGCGACCGGGTGCGGTATTGTAGCGGTATCATGGGGAGGAGCGCCCATAGTCAGGCCCCAGGGATGTAGCCATATCGGTGAACCTCGTTAACAAATCTCGGTGTCGTGCTCGTGTGATTGCTTGGTCCTCGGATGATCGACGGAGTGCCTCGAATTTATTCTAACAAGAACGACAGTTTTTAAGGAGTCAGGCTAGAGGGATGCAAAAGAGCGCACGTGGATTGGTCCAATGATGCAGCCTCGCTTTCTCTGATACGTGGGTGTACATCAAGTTGCACATGGTATGTTCGTTAATTCCTAATCTCAGCCATTTATTAGTTCCTAATAATCTACACAATAGTGTTCCGATTCGAGGTAAGGTCAACATGAAAAAGAAGCAGTTCGATATTGTGATTCATAGGCGATCGGTTCGTAGTTTCATCCATTGTAAATGTTTAATTCCGTGTTCATGTTTGAAGATATTTTGGGAAAATTTTATCAAATTCGTCACCAACGGTCGAATGTTTGAAATTTTGTTTGACCAGTAGCTTCATCTCGCAGTTCCAGACGACTTTCGTGTTACACGTTTTCTGTTTCGACAATCATAGACGAGTAGATCTACATCTTCCGCGTGATTGAACATATGCATATGTGTGGTTTGATTTAAGACACTCTTCTCTAGGCCTCTATCTCGCTCCTGTTACACTGACGCCATCGCCGGCGTGGTTCTCGATCTCCTCTCCCGCGTCTTGCTGCAGTGGCGTCATCATCACCATCTTTCATCTCGGCCTCCTCTCCTACATCCTACTGCACTAACGACGCCATGACGTGCACGCTGTATTTATTCTCCTCTGTCCTCTGCCTCCACGCCCTCCTATTTGTCCCTCTAATGGACTTTTTCTGCGGTGACTACCACTAGTAGAAAAAGGGGCTAATCTGAGACACATTAGTGCCAGTTTGATTTTGAGCCGGCACTAATGTGTCCATTAGTGCCGGTTCCAACGGCTAGGCGGGCGGACATCATTAGTACCGGTTCGTGGGCAACAATTAGTACCGGTTCATGCCACGAACCGGTACTAATGATGCTGTGTTAGGCCGTGGGCCCCACGAACACCTTTAGTACCGGTTCATGTCATGAACCGGTACTAGAATTTCTTATTAAGCTGATTTTTAGTCCCACCTCGCTAGGAGAGAGGCAGTAGGAGCTGTTTATAAGCTGTGAGTGCAAAGACGATGGAGAGGTGCAATGCTCACCTGCAGCTTGCTTAGCTTCAAGCCTTTCGGAATAGAATAGATTGCACGGAGGTGTGTGCAGTGTAGTCTACCCTGTTCCAAAAGGCTTGAAGCTAACTAACGAGCCTTGCGCCTTTTTTATTTTTAATAACTTATTAGAACTCCGGACTTCTTGCGTTACAACAAAAACTGGCACTTCATTTTTTAACTTATTACAACTTCAGACTTTTTTGCGTTCAGTACGCACCATTCTAAGCCACGTCATCAATTTTCAACCTTTCTGACATCATTTGCTCCCCTAGCACAAACTGGACAATATATTTCGAAGTATCAGGGCCGGTTTCAGACGAAAGAGTAGAGAGGGTCACGGCAAAAAAGAAAAAACTATATAAAAAAATTACTCAAAAACAAATAAAGCAGAAAAGAAAAAACTATATATAAAGAAGAAGAAGAAGAAGA
>NC_057801.1:162058701-162059314 GCF_018294505.1 Triticum aestivum | reverse complement strand
AAGCAGAAAAGGAATAACTATATAGAAAAATTACTGAAAAATAAATAGAAGAAAATAAATAATGCAGAAAAGAAAATAATTTATAAAAAACATGTTGGGGCGCTGCCTGGTGGGCCTGCCAGACCTTGGGTGTGCAAATACATGCCCAGTAGGGCCAGCAGGCTCACAGGGCAGCGCGCCCTAATTAGGCCAAGAAGCCTGGTATATAGAGGAGTTCGAAAGGGCAACCGCGGCTGGGTTTATAAACCAGTGCGGCTGCCCTTCGGTCGGCGAGGTGGGACTAAACATAGCGCACTATGGGGTGGCAGCGCACATGCACTCCAACCGGTACTAATGTGTTGCCCTTTAGTACCGGTTGGAGCCACCAACTGGTACTAAAGACCCACGTTTCCCGCCGCTTGGGCTGACCAAAATTGGCCTTTAGTACCGGTTGGAGCCACCAACTGGTACTAAAGGCCCATCCTATATATACTACGCTTACGAAAAATCAGTTATCGTCGCCACTAATTCGTTCCACTTCTCGCGCGCGCGAGTCTCGATCTCGACGACGCCGCCGCCGCCGTGTCGTCTTCCTCGCCGCCCCCGCCGCCCGTCGTCGTCGTCGCCGCGCACC
>NC_057801.1:162014361-162057758 GCF_018294505.1 Triticum aestivum | reverse complement strand
AAATGTTTAGTTGAACTAGTTGAATTAATATATATATAGAACTATTTTATTTTTAGTAAATGCTTTAAACTAATTGAATTAATATAACTAGTTTATTTTAGTAAATGCTTAGTTGAATTAATAGAAGTAGTTGAATTAATTGAATTAGTAGGTGATTAATTTTCACCTAATATGAACATAGGAAATGTCGTCTGACGACGAAAAAAATTTCATTATTGTGCGAATACTGTGAAGACCACCGCGGCCAGTGCGACAGAAATTTCCTTGTTGATGGTAGGCGATTCAGCATCAAGCTGGATGAGACTTTCGAATTCGATACAGTAAGTCACAACGACAAAGTCTGTTTTCGTAATTAAGCATGACTTATATATGCTTCATTTGCCTGACTTATAATTTTTAATTTCCACTATTCTACTAGCGCATCCCGTGCCATGCAAGAATTTTTGTCTTGGATAAGATAGGTTTCAAAGATATGAAAACTATGGAGGTAAAGAGAGCTTACCTGAAAACTGAGCATGATGATTATACTTTCAACGTTAAAGTATACAATACACACACGTACACATATTTTGAATGCAAAACTTGGCAAGCAGTATGCAAGGCTTATGCATTTGAGCCTGGTATGGTTATCACCTTTGATATTCGTCCGGAAGATGATATTGAAGGTAATAGAGACATATGGGTTGATGTGCAGACGCCTCCAGTTCTATCATTATGTGAGTTCTTCTCAACTATATTTTTGTCTTTGATATTGCTTATTCAAAAATAACTGACAACTAATTTCTATTGACAGCTTATTTCCATTCAACCAAACATGTCCGGCGCTTGGTAGACAGGACCTACTACTGTTCCGGAGCTGAACTAAACTGCGAGGAGATAAGTCATTATGTTTCATGGCTTGAGGATCTTCATACTGTCAAGACAAATTTTCTTCCTGCACTTAGAAATGTTAGTACTCAAAACGTGCGACAAATAGTGATGGTATTGAACTACGGTCACATCTATTTAGGATTGATGGTAAGATATTTACTATTTGTCCTCAGTGCATATTTTGCATACATAATTTTTTTGCTAAACTTTCATTTCTAAGTATATTAATTAAGTACTGTACAATGTTCTTCAACAGGGACTCCTAATGACAGTTGTGCCTCAGGGGATCGAAACTAAAGGTCAGATGTCAATTGTTAGCTTACGGCCAAGATATCCTGCATTACACATGAATGCATTCAGGATTTCTAGAAGCGATGAATGCTTAATAGTGAAAGATTGGAGGAAAGTTGTTAATGATTGCTGAGAAGTACTAGGGGGCAGCAATGCGCAGCCCACGATTAGGAGACAGGTTCATCGGCATGCTCCAGTATGATCAATCAGGAGAGCTATACATGTTCTATGCTATTTTACCAGAGAGAGAGTAGCTAGCTAGAAGGAGTGATTTAGCTTGTTCTTCATGCTGCTCTTAATTAATACTTGTCCTTTCATGTCCGTGTTCTTCGTTCTGAACTTAAGTGATTTGCTTTTGTGGTGTTATCATGACAATCATGTTGAACTCGATCGATAATATTTTTGCTTCTGGTACAAGTGAATGTTTCTTCTTTAAGCTAGTAGTGCTGGTGGTGATTAGATAGCTAGTTAATTATTATATCATTTAATGAAAGAAACCGCAGATTAGTTTCAGCTGGATGAATCCTACCTAGCTAAGTGATCAAGTATATATGCCATATCCGTATATATTATATAGTTGATCAAATATAATATGGATATGGCATATACTCTAGCTAGCTAGCTATATATATATATATATAGAGAGAGAGAGAGAGATCCAATAATGCATCCAGTCAAAACTAATCCGTGGTACTTTCACCTAATGATTTAACAACTCCTTATAATGTAAACCAATCAATAAATTAAATTGAAAACACAAAAATAAAGAAAAATAAAAAAACACCCAAACATTTAGTACCGGTTGGTGTTACCAACCGGTACTAATGTCCTCCACGCAAACGGGCCTGGCTCGTGCCACGTGGTGGTACTTCAGCGCCGGTTCGTGACGAACCGGTACTAAAGGCCGAGGACCTTTAGTCCCCACTCTTTAGTGCCGGTTGGCGAACCGACACTAAAGCCCGTTACGAACCGGCACTAAAGGCCGGTTCTGCACTAGTGTACGCTGCTCGCCAGCAACTCCATGCTCGTCGTGTCGGACGCTTTGCCGCTGCCTCATTACCTTCTCTCATGCGTACTACTACACTAGCACTACCACCTGTGTTGTTCCTCTTTGCCTCCGCTCCCGCGCCTTGTTGCACTGTCACCACCGCCAACGTTGTTCCTCTCGACCCCCTTGCCCACGTCCTACTACACTGGAGTCGTCTCTGGCATCGTTCCTTCCGACCTCCTCTCCCTCATCCTACTACACTGACGTTACCATGGCACGCGCACTGCATTTCTCCTCCTCTGTCCTCTATGTAAGCACCCTACTATTCGTTCCTCCGCGCGGACTTTCTCCACAGTGATGACGCTAGCAACTAGTTTGTCGCGCTACCGACGGGTCGCTCTCCCACGACTCAGTCGCCATGGTCGGACAGGCACTGCATTTCTCCTACCCTATCCTCTGCCTCAGCGCTCCTCCGCATGGACTTTCTCCGCAGCGACGATGCTAGCAACTAATTCGCCGCGGCGCTGGTAGGAATTCTCTCCCGTGACTCCGTGCTTATCATGTCGGACGTGGCGCCGCGGTCATCGTCCACCACAGTCGTGAGGCACTCTAGTGTAGCTTGTGTTAAGTGTAAAGTGTTAACTCGTAGTCATATCTCGTGTATGCAATCAAACACAGTGTAGTTGTATGAGCCGAGTCAATGTAGGACACCAAACACCATGCCGAAATTGCTCTTCTAATACAAGAGGCCTAGATGTGGGTAACCAAACAACATGTAGATGATATTTTTTTTCCTGTTTTTTCTCAATCAAACTCAACTGAGTCAAGCATGCAATGCAGTCAAATTCGTAGATAACAACCAAACACGCCCTTAAAAAATGGGCCATAGGCGCATCATGTGCAGCTAGAGTGTCTGCAACATTATTATGGCCCCGTGGGCGATGAATAAATTCGAAACAGGAAACATTCAAACTACATAATTTCCCTGAAGGAGGCACCATTAGCAGACCGGTCATGCTGCTTGCACCAACACCATAGAGTCTGTTTCCACGACAACATAGATTATGCCGAGCTGTTGGGAAGCATGCAATCCTTTGATGCACGCTATCACTTCGGGGCTGTTTGGATTGTGACTATCTTTACCATATATTGCCACATAAATTTTGCCACACTTGCCTTAGTTTAGCCACATTTTGGCTTGCCTAAGGCCCCTCCCAATGCTCCACCTTGTACAGGAGCTAAGCCTTCCACATAGACAAAAAATTTGATGTGGCAAGTTATTTAAGAGGAGAGAGATGACTGTGGTGACCCCAGGAAGAAACAATGCTAAGCGCATGAACGTAGGCAAAACATTTAAAGGAAGAAAGCCCACCAATACATGAAAAGATTTAGTTGCTAAATCATTAAATGAAGCAAGCTTAGCAACCATAAGCTAAGCACCTATGCATTGGGGAGTATAGTCGCTAAGCTATTTAATATGCTTAGCACCTCATCTAAGTACCCATGCATTGGCAGCAGCCTAAGGGAATCTTGCCACACTTTCTGTGTCTATAACATGTGGGGCTCACCGCTCATAAAAAAATCCTTGTCTTAGGTGTGGCTAGAATCAAACACCTACTTAACTTGGTCAAACTTGCCTAAGGTTAGGTGTGGCAAAGTGTGACAAGGTGTGGCTAGAACCAAACAGCCCCTTCAGTCTGGATGGGGCTCTGAATGTTGGGAAGGTTACCTGCCCCGACAGCAACCATGAGTCACCTATTATCTCAAAATATGAAACTCAACCTCCATTTTTTTCTTGAATATGCACGAGTGTGCGTACTATATATATTAAGAAGGAAAGGGGTGAAAGCGCCCTCCACAATGTTGGTACACGGTATTTACAGGTACAACATTACCACCTCCACCCTACTTGCTACTTTCTCAGAAACTAACTTGTCGTGGTCGCCGCCGTTCCACCCAGCTAAAGAAGCCGGCAAGATCACCTTTAAGTAAACTCGCTTGTTTCCAATTCCGTCCTTCGCGAAGCGACGAATCACATGGGCCACCGATGGAGAAGCACCCTCGAACACAATTGCATTGTGGTGCTTCCAAATCTGCCACATGGCTAAAACACGAAAAGCATTGAGCACTCTCTTGTGGGTCTCGCTGGTGTTTTGGGTCGCGCACCATCCAGCGAGCGTGTCACATTCATCGTGGGCACCCAACATGGCTTGTCCATGGCTTGGAAGATCACAGCCCAAAGCTGCCTGGTAAAGACGCATCGGATGAATAGGTGGTCGATGCTTTCCTCCTCATGGTGGCACAGCGGGCAGCTGTCTTGGTGATCCAGGCCTCTCCTTGCCAGACGATCAGATGTCCAGCACCTATTCTGCAGGGCCAACCATACAAAGAATTGGCAGCGTAGCGGAGCCCTAGGTTTCCATGTGAACTCTGCCATTTGCTCCACCTCTCTTCCCCAAAACTTTGCCGCGTACGCTGATCGCGTGGTGTACATGCCATTTGTCTCCCAGGACCAAACCACTTCATCTTGTCCTGTCTGATCCAGCGTGATGCCGGCTACACATGTCCACAATGTGAGGTACTCATGCAGGGTTTCGGTGTTTACCTCATGGTCCACGTCCCTCGCCCAAGCATTATCGTGAAGTGCCCTGGCAACCGACCAGGTTTTCCTCATTCGGGGCCGCACGTTGGCATAGATGTTCGGAGCAATATCAGCGACACAGTACCCATCTAGCCATCAATCGTCCCAAAACATGATGTTCTGGCCATTTCCCACCACTAGCCTCGCCGCAGAGTGAACTAGTTGACGAGTAGCATTCGGAACTTGGATTTGGAATTCTGCCCAGGGTCGCTCCTTGTCAAACTTTTGCAACCATGACCATCTTGCTTGAAGAGCAATGTTAAGCCACTGGAGATTTGGGATGCCAAGTCCTCCCGCCCACTTTGGCGAGCATACCCTTTCCCAGGCTACCGCGCAGCCTCCACCATGTGCAGTTGAGTCCGCACTCCACAGAAAACCATGGCAATTTTTGTTCAAAGTAGCGATCATTTTCTTTGGCAAATCAAGCGTGAGCATTGCGTGCAGTGGCATTGCGCATAGAACCGATTGAATCAGCAGCAGCCTTCCACTCTTGGGCATCTTGGTTGCCTTCCACTTCGGCAGCGCACCCGCCAGCTGATCCACAAGATACGAAAGTTGCACTGCAGACTGCTTTCTGAGGGTGAGTGGTAGCCCCAGATACTTGCAAGGGAAGGAGCCGCTAGGGCAGCCAAAGGTTCGCTCCACCATTTCCATCGTTTCGGCCGAGCATCTGATTGGGAATGCTGCACTCTTTGCAAGGTTTATCTTGGGCCCCGAGGCCTCTCCAAAGGTCTCCAGTAGCAACGCACAAGTGTGTAGGTCTAGCTCATTTGGCTCGGTGAAGAAAACCACATCGTCGGCGAACATTGACAACCGATGTTTCATCCCGGATCTTGCTAGGGGAGCAAGCATGCCCCTTGACGTCGCGAGCTCAAACATGTGATGCAATGGCTCCATGATCATGAAAAATAGCATAGGAGATATTGGGTCGCCCTGCCTCAGCCCAATTTGATTCAAGATTGGCCTTCCTGGTGTTCCATTCACCATGATTCTAGTGGACGACGTCGAGAGTAACCCATAGATCCAGTCCACCCAGCGAGGTCCAAAGCCCATGGCCTTGAGCACTTCCACCAAGAACGGCCATTGCACCGAGTCAAATGCTTTCGAGATATCCATTTTGAGCATAACAGCCGGCTCCCGAAGGGCATGGAGACGCCTCGCGGTGCATTGCACCAGCATGAAGTTATCATGAATTGATCGTCCCTTGATAAATGCACTTTGGTGATTTCCCACAAGGAATGGTAGCTCAGTGGCAAGTCGAGTAGCCAAGACTTTGTCCAAGATTTTGATCACCCCATGCACCAAACTAATTGGTCTATAGTCCTTGATATCCACGGCTCCATCTTTTTTGGCAGCAAAGTTACAATTGCCTTGTTTAGCACGGCCAAACCTCTCGTGTCCGCTTGGTAAAAAGCACCCAATGCCCTCATGAAATCTTGATGAATTATGCTCTAGCACACGGCATAGAAACGGCCAGTGAATCTATCCGGTCCAGAGCAGCGCGCGCTGCCATCAATAATCTTCAGTACTGTATGTCTGTATCATTTCTTGGGGGCCGATGCACTTGCTTGTTCCCAGTAGAAACCTTCACCAGTCTTGCACAGTCCAGCACATGCTTCTGAATTTGATGGCACATTGGTTCACCAGCGTTCACCTTGTTCCGAGTGTCCAACACCAGACCCAGAGGAGCACCGCACGGAGAGTTTTTACTTCGTCATTCCTCACCAGAATAGCCCCAAGCACGTACTACTTGGTCGCAGGCTGAATGCACGCAGTGCCTGTGACGCGCAGCGGCGCCTGAACTGAACGGCGCGTACTAGCTGCTGCATTGATTGACGTGCACAAGGCGACAACGAGCAACCAAAGCAGCAGCGCTGAGCCGCTGAGCTCAGATTTTGCTCATGCATGCGTAGTAGTGCGAAAGATGCGCGACAGAGGGGGTACGTACGAACCGCAATGAAGATCACTGACCGTAGCCGTTCTTATTCTATTTTTGGGAATCAAAAACCGTAATCGACCGGGCGCAAGTGGTGACGGAGATGGCATGCACGTCACCCGGCCCGGCCGGCCCCAACGCACCGCGCGCCGTGGCGCGCTGCCGCACCAGCAAACGGAGAAGGCTGCGTCTCGATCGACCCAGCGGCCCGCATGTATACGTCGACCAGACAGCATGCTGCCTGCATGGCGCGATCGCGGCCAGCAGTTAACTTGTGGTGCGTGGTGTGTGCATGCGATCTCCTCCTAATGACTCATTTATCGGCGCACGCGCACGCATGCGTCCCGGTCTATCGATCATTGCAGTACCGTGCACGTAGTCGAGATTCCAACCGGATCGAGGTTCCTAGTGTAATTTGTGATCGGGTTCTAGCTCTCGCTGAGTGGAAGGCCACACACAGGTTGTTCACCACAGTGGGACGAGGGAACCTGAAAGATGGAAGAAGCCGGAGGAGGGGTGGGTCAAAGCGAACGCGGACGGAGCTATGTCCAGGGTCAGCGGCACGGGAGGAGGAGGAGCTGTCCTTGTCCTTAGGCTAACTCCACCGCGCGAACCCATCCTGTTCGGCCCCATCCGTTTGGGATAAAACCGATAAACCGGGCAGCCCAGCGCGCGGGAGCAAACGGACTTTTATCCGTTTTGTGTCCGTTTTCGACACATCCGCGGTTCAAGTTTGAGCCGTTTTTGGGATGAAATGGACACCACACGGACGCGCCGCCCGTCTGCACGTGTCCTCCCCTGACCCGCCCGTCGCTGGCACAGGACGGGCCTTTTTCTATCCGCCCCCTCCCTCCCTCCGGCCGCACCCCACTCCACTCTTCTCCACTCTTCCCCACTCTTCCCCTCGTCGTCGCCGCCGCCGCCGTTGCCATTGCAGCCGTGCAACTTGGACGCACGCTCGCCCAGCCCCTTCCCCTTGTCGCCGCCGAGCTACCCAACCACGGCCACCTGGTTTGCGCACCCGCCGGCCGGATTTGGGGCGGATCCGGTCGGTCTTGAGCTCGCCCGGCTGTGGGAGACCGGGTCGGGCCATGGACTGGCCGGGCACCTTGCCGGAAGGCCCTGGCAGGGCCGCAAGGCCACATGCAGGCAGTGGCTCGTCCTCTGGCCGCTCGGATCTGCATCGTCGGTGGTCCGCCGGCAGATACACGAATGGCGGCCGGTCGGGCTCGGTGCTTGCCCAAAAGCTCGTCGGCGCACCGTTGCCCCTCATCAAGTGCGACCAGTGCCCAAGAATGGTCGTGCGCCACGTGTCTACAACGCCGAAACATCTCGTATGGGTGTTCATCAAGTGCTTAAACGATGGGGTGTGTGCTCTTTTTAGATTCGGTTTGTGCTCTCGGATTAGACTAGTTGTGCTAACTTTAAGTTTTATTGTGTAGAATGGATGCAAGTTTTGGTATTGGGAAGAAGAGTACATCGATATATTGATAGAGCGAAATTTAGTACATGTCCGTGCATTTTTAGCTAGCCTAGAGGCTGTAGATGAGACAAGTGCACTTGTTGCTAGATTAGAGGCTAGGCACGATACTACGTGTGAGGAAGCAACATCGATTTCTGGCTTGAAGAAGAAAGGAGGGTGCAACGTCGAGCCTCCTCCACAGATCAACAATGAGTGCATCGAGAAGGCCCTAACCCAACTCAAGGGAGCAGTTATGGAAGTTGGGTATCTTCTCAAATGTATTCTTGTGGTTCTTGTTTTCTTTGGCCTTACTTTACTAATCAAAATGTGATGATGTATTGTCATGTACCAAAATGAATGATGAAAAAAAGTTTAAGGACTTGCAAAGAAATGTGCACGCGGACAAGATGCGGCCGGGATGCGGCCACGCCCTGAGCGCACGGCCACCGCATCCCGAAAACTGTCCGGACACGACCCCATTGCCCTACCGAAACGGACAGAATCCGGACAAAACAGACGTCCATTTGGGATCGCGCGGTGGAGTTGGCCTTAAGAACAACCATGGCATGTTCTTTGCCGGATACTGCCATTTTTTCCCATCTACTCACGATGCAGAAGTGGTGGAGCTGCTGGCTTGTTGGAAGGCACTTTCTTCGGCAAATGAACTAATGGTGGGAATACAAACAGGCCTGGACAGAAGAAGTAGACGAAAGACCATCAGGATGTGTCATCATTCTCAATCCTGAAAGAGAGCGCACAGTATTCCGATGATCATTCTCGAGACGGATTCACAAGTGGTGGCGAGGAAGCTTATGAATAAGGAGGACTTCTCGACCAATGGGCAACTGGTTGAGGAGATAAAAGAGTTACTCAGGTCTTTTTTGGGGTTTAGGTTGCTCTTGGATGCGACGTTCAACAAACAATGTTTCACATGTCCTAGCTAGCTACGGAGGATTGCTTGAAATCTTTTTGTAAAACTTAGCTCCATGTGTCTCCTGAGTGTGTTAGCTCCGAGATCACGTCTGAGGGGGCCTTAAACATCGAATAAAGTGGCAACATTTCCCCTACAGAAAAACTACCGTGCACGCATGTAGTTAGAACCAGATATGGCATGCGGTGATCTGATGCGTGTAAAACTAAAATATTGGGGCAACTGCTCGACACCCTTGGGGGTGCGGCTATCTCATTATATATAAGTACCAAAGGGTACAAGTACAAGTACAACACGTATACACAAGTCTACGTATCCATATACAGTCTAACACCCTCCCTCAATCTTAACTGTGGCCTGAAGTACAAACTAAGTTAAGATTGCGCCTGCAGCCTACAAACTGTGGTTGTGGAAGAGGCTTCGTGAAGATGTCAGCAAGTTGATCCTTTGATGATATGAACTTGATGCTAAGCAGCTTCTGTGCAACACGCTCTCGAACAAAGTGATAGCCAACCTCAATATGTTTGGTTCGAGCATGAAACACTGGGTTAGATGATAAGTATGTAGCACCAATGTTATCACACCAAAGCACTAGAGAGTGAACTGAAGGAACTCGCAACTCCCTCAGCAAGGACTGAACCCAAATGATCTCAGCTGTCGCATCAGCAACTGCTTTGTACTCGGTTTCTGTGCTGCTGCGAGACACTGTAGCCTGCTTGCGAGCATTCCAGGCAATCAACTTGGGACCAAGAAACACTGCATACCCCCCCGTGGATCGCCGGTCATCAGGACTACCAGCCCAGTCAGCATCAGAGAAGGCCGAGATCTCATAAGACAGCGCACGCTGGAGAAGCAAATCATGAGATGCAGTGAGGCATATATATCGCAGAATGCGCTTCACAGCGGACCAATGGGATGTCGTGGGCGTATGAAGAAACTAACAGACACGATTGACTGCATAAGAGACATCTGGTCTAGTGATAGTAAGATACTGCAGGCCTCCAACAAGACTGCGGTACTCAGTGGCATCATCAGAGGAGAGAGGGTCACCATCAAAAGCAGACAACCGATCAGTGGCAGACATAGGAGTAGCGACAGGTTTACACTGCAGCATACCAGCACGACGCAACAAATCCAGAGCGTACTTCTTCTGAGTAAGAGTGACTCCAGCAGAAGACCGTGACACCTCCAGACCAAGGAAGAAGTGCAGAGCACCGAGATCCTTAACAGCAAAATCACCACTCAATGCAGCCACAAGGCGGTCTGCCGCAGCATCTGAGGAACTGATGAGAATAATATCATCAACATAGACCAGTAAATACATCGTAACCTCAGGGCGTTGAAGAAGGAACAGTGATGTGTCAGCAGTAGAAAGAATGAACCCAAGTGCTCGCAAAACCGAACCAAGACGTGCATGCCAGGCACGGGGAGCCTGCTTAAGACCATAGAGCGCCATAAAAAGACGACAGAGATGATTAGGACGTGCAGGATCCACAAACCCTGGTGGCTGATGCATATAAACTTCCTCCTCCAGAACTCCATGCAAAAAAGTGTTCTGCACATCAAGCTGACGGAGAAACCATCCTCGAGTAACAGCAAGGGATAGTAGCAGACGAATGGTAGTAGGCTTGATAACTGGACTGAACGTGTCTTCATAGTCAAGACCATACCTCGGTTTGAAGCCCTTAGCCACTAACCTTGCCTTGTAACGCTCAATGGATCCATCAGCATGCCGTTTAACTTTAAACACCCACTTAGAGTCAATGATATTGACCCCAGACACGGGAGGAACAAGCTGCCAGGTGTCATTCTTCAGCAATGCTTGAAACTCCTGTTCCATCGCGGCACGCCAGTGGGGAATGCCTAGTGCATCCTGAAAGTGGCGAAGCTCAGCAGTGGGATCCGCAGCAGCATGAGCCATGCACGCGGTGAGCCACGCAACAGTCCCATCGGTCCGGATCTTAGGCTGAAAGAAACCGGTCTGACTGCGTGTGCGATGTCGAGGAGCAACAGGTTGTGGTGACGACGTAGGGCATGATGCAGGCGACGAAGAAGGCGACCCCGAGTCGCCAGGGCTCGCGCCGGAGCCACTGGGCGTCGGGGAGGCGGGCGGTATGGCGCCCGACACGGCCACGTCGCCCAGGCCCACGCCGGAGCCGCTGAGCGCCGAAGAAGTAGGCGAGCCTGGGGTGGCCGGCCCATCGGGAGCCGAAGCCGGCCCAGGCGAGCCTGGCGTAGCTGGCCCAGGAGCAACCTCCTGCGAGGCCAGCTCGGGCAACTCCCACGAGGCGGGCGAGGACGCAGCTCGCGGAGCGGGGTCGGGCGATGCCCGCGAGGCAGCCGCGGGCGCAGCTCTTGCGGGTTGCGGTGTGCCGCCCGATATGCATGCCCCATGCACGCGATCGTCCTCCGGACGCGCCGGTGCTTGTTCTTCAAGGAGCTCGAGACGAGCGCCACGGCCAACACCTGCAGCATGGTTAGGGAGAAACACATGATCATATGCAACATCCACAAATTGATCAGGCAAAGGTGTGGTAGAGGAAGCATCTGGCATAAGAGTGATAGAGGTATTCGGAAGTGCACGAAAGGGAAACACATTCTCACCAAAAACAACGTCACGAGAAATGTAAACGCGATTGGTGGGAACATGTAGGCATTTGTACCCTTTGTGAAGGGAACTATACCCAAGAAAAACGCACTTTTTCGACCGAAGCTCTAGCTTATGTTTATTATATGGACGCAAATGAGGCCAACAGGCACACCCGAAGACTTTGAGAAGGGTGTAGTCTGGGATTTCATTGAGCAAGAGTTCAAGTGGGGTTTTCATATTCAGTAGTCGTGAAGGAAGCCTATTGATCAAAAAATAGGCAGTGGAGAAAGCATCACTCCAGAACCTAAAAGGTACGGAGGCATGAGCTAACAGAGTGATGCCAGTTTCTACAAGGTGATGATGCTTACGTTCGGCAGTCCCATTCTGCTGATGCGTATGGGGGCAAGACACACGGTGTGTAATCCCAAGCTTGTTAAAGAATGAGTTGAGGTTGTGGTATTCAACCCCCCCCCAGTCACTTTGGACATGAATAATTTTCTGGCGAAGGAGACGCTCAACATGTGCTTGAAACTGGATAAACACATCAAACACATCAGATTTTTTCTTAATAAGATAGAGCCAGGTAAACCGACTGTAAGCATCAATGAAACTGACATAATAATTATGGCCACTAACAGATGTTTGGGCATGACCCCATACATTGGAAAAAATAAGCTCAAGAGGTTGTTTCACAACACGACTAGACTCTGAAAACGGGAGTTGGTGACTCTTGCCCTGCTGACAGGCATCACAAATAGTTTCAGCAGTTTTATTTGACACAACTGGTAGCTCATGACGATGCAACACATGACGGACTATGGGAGCGGCAGGATGACCAAGTCGCGCGTGCCAATGTGTAGGCGAGACACGAACACCACTGAATGCCTGAGGAGAAAACTGCATGGGAGGTGCGGTTGGCGCGTCAAGTGCATACAAGCCATGGCGAAGACGACCGCTAAGCAGAACGGCCCTCGTGTCCCGATCCTTGATAAAGAAACAAAAAGGGTGAAATTCAGCAAGGACATTATTGTCACGAGTAAGTTGTGGAACAGACAGCAAACTACGCAAAGCAGTGGGAATACGAAGGATGTTAGACAAATGCAGTTTTCGTGAATTGTGTGCAAGAAGGGATGCCTGACCAACATGGGAGATGCGCATACCTGCTCCGTTAGCGGTGTGCACCTGATCATGACCGCGATATGGCTCCTGGAACGAGAGCTTGCTCATGTCGTTGGTGAGGTGGTTGGTAGCTCCCGTGTCCATGTACCACGAGGAATCAATTGAGTAGGATGGAGTACGCCCGTGCTCATGACCCACCACCGCAGCGGCCGCCTGTTTTTCATTCCCCTTGCCATTGTTGCCGAGGCCAAGGAAATCTTGCTTGTAGCAGCGATGACAGCGAGAAGCTACGTGGCGCTCAATCCCACACAGCTGGCGCGCCTGCTGAGCACCACAACTGGGGCAGCAAGCCACCGGCCGCGATCCCCCTGTGATGGAGGGCGCGGCGCCCCGTGAGGGCTGAGATGTGCCCGCCGGCTTGGCAGGGAGCGACGGCTTCTGTGATTTGCCACGGGTTGCGGCGTTAGCAGATGCAAAACTCGGAGTAGATCGACGCGCTTTGATGCGCTGTTCGCGACCAAGGAGCCGCGCATACAGTTCCCGTGGCGGGAGAGGCGCCTCGCGCCCATGGACGTTCTCAATGAGATTGTCATAGTCATCATCGAGGCCATTGAGCACATGAGTGGTGAAGTCCTCATCTCCAAGGGGCTGGCCAATGGAGGCCAGCGTGCAAGTCCTGACATCTTGTTGAAGTACTCCGTGATGGTGAGGCCTCCAAGCTTGGTCTCCCCAACTCAGTGCGGATAGAGTGAGCACGCGCCTGAGACTGAGAGGCAAAACTGCTGTGAAGTGCAGACCAAGCCTCCCGGGATGTCGCGGCGAAGATGACAAGCGACGACACGCTCGGAGTCAGCGAGGACTGGATGGCCGAAAGTATCGCCTGGTCTTGGGCCACCCACACATGATGAGCCGGGTGATACGGCGGCAGACACGGGATAGAGCCATCAACATAGCCCTCCAAGTAGCGACTCCGTAGAAGAGGTAGCACCTGCGCCCGCCAGGATAGGTAGTTGTCCAGTGTAAGCTTCACCGGAAGAAGATGCGAGAAGTAGAACGGCGATGGCGCCAGAGCATAACCCGCATGGGGACCCATGTTCTACCCATCATCGGAAGCGAGGGCCAAGGACGCCTCGTAGCCAGGACCGGAAGGGGCATCGACCGGACCAGGCGTGGCTACCGAAGACACGGCGGGCGCGGCGCCGTAGGCCACGCCATAGGGTGACGGCGCTATCTGTGATGGCGGAGGCATCGGCCAGGTAGAAGGCATCGGTGGCACGGCGCCGTAGGTTGGTGCAGGGGCGCCGTACCACGGAGCGTAGGTCGGGGTAGCGCCATAGTAGGCCGGAGGGGCTCCGTAGGGTTGGGGAGCCGCCCCGTAGGCGGACGGTGCAGCGCCGCGAGAGGGTGGCGGCGTGAAGGCGAAGGTCGAGGGCGAGGCGCCACCAGTGGCGATCGGCGGCTGAGGCAGGCTCGGCCCACCCTGCTCCTGCCCGCCCTGCAGATGGCTTTCGGTGGGCAGCGACGGCTGCCGCCAAGCCGTGGCGAGCGGGGGGATGCGAGGAAGGGCGACGAGGGAGCGACGGGCGCGCCAGCAGGAGAGGAAGCCGAGGCGGCGGCGGAGTGCGCGGAGGCCATCGGGCTAGGCAGCGGCGGCAACAAGGGGTGCAGCGGAAGACGGGAACCCTAGTCTGATACCATGTAAAACTAGAATATTGGGGCAACTGCTCGACACCCTTGGGGGTGCGGCTATCTCATTATATATAAGTATCAAAGGGTACAAGTACAAGTACAACACGTATACACAAGTCTATGTATCCATATACAGTCTAACAATGCGTATGAGTGCACTTCTAGAGGGATTGCAATGGGTTTTGATTTAGCATCTCTAATAATTCCAGTGGATGGCCTGGATATGCTTACTAAGCCTTTTGAAAAAGAGGAAATGGATGAGGTGGTCAAGCACATGCATGTGGATAAAGCACCTGGACCTGATGGTTTTAATGGTCTATTCTTCAAGAGGTGTTGGCACATCATATCAGCTGATTTCTATGATCTGGCTCATGCTTTTCATGAGGGGACTGCAGTGCTGGACAACATTAATAGTTCTTTCATTACTCTGATACCCAAGAAACTATCACCGGAGGAAGTGGGGGATTATAGGCCTATTTCTCTAACAAGCATGGGTCTGAAGTTCCTTTCTAAGATGGCTGCCAGTAGGTTTCAGAGGATAATTATGAAATGCATTCATAAGAATCAGTATGGTTTCATTAAGAGCAGAACAATTCAGGACTGCATTGGTTGGACCTTTGAGTATCTGCACCAATGCCATCAGTCAAAGAGGCCAATTGTGATCCTCAAATTGGACTTTGAGAAGGCTTTTGACTCTGTTGAGCATGAAGCTATCTTCCAAATCCTAAGGCACAAAGGTTTTAATGAAAAGTGGATACTATGGATGAAGCAGTTACTTGCCACTGGTACTTCTTCTGTCCTTTTGAATGATGTGACTGGGAGGAAGTTTGTTTGCAAAAAAGGAGTTAGACAGGGGGACCCTGTTTCTCCTCTTCTCTTTGTGATAGCTGCTGATCTTCTGCAAACAGTGATCAATGATATGTTCAGCAAGGGGATCCTAAAGCTACCTATTCCCTGCCATGACCAAGACTACCGTATCATTCAATATGCCGATGATACTCTGATCATCCTCCCTGCTGACAGGCAACAACTTCTAGCACTGAAGGATATGCTGTTGGTGTTCTCTCAGTCCACAGGTCTTGATGTCAACTACCATAAATCTTTTATCATTCCTATAAATGTTGAAAATGCAGTCATGACTGAGCTTGCTTCTGCTTTTGGATGCCAAATTGGAAAGATGCCTTTTACTTACCTTGGTCTGCCTGTGGGTACTACAAGGCCAAAGATGGTGGACTTTATGCCTCTTGTGGATTGTATAGAGAGGAGAATGACTGCCAGCTCCTCCTTCCTTAATCAAGGTGAGAGGCTGCAGTTTTTAAATTCTGCCTTGTCTTCCATGCCAATCTTCTTTATGGGCAGCCTGGTTGTTCCTGCTGGAATCCTCAAGTAGTTGGAAAGAATTCAAAGGCAATGTCTGTGGAGAAAAAATAGGGAGGAGCCTGCTCCATCTCTTGCTGCTTGGGATTTGATTTGTAGACCAAAAAACAATGGTGGTCTTGGTATTTTGAACCTGGGTGTTCAAAACATGGCTTTGCTGCTCAAGCATGCTAGTAACTTTCTCAACAGGAAAGACCTACCTTGTGTGTCCTTAATTTGGGACTCATATTATCATGATGGCATGCCGCAGGGAACAACTTCTTGTGGCTCTTTTTGGTGGAAGGATATTTGTAAGGTCTTGCAGAATTTTAGGGACTGCTCCTGGGTGCAGGTCAATGTTGGGGACACTGCTCTCTTTTGGTCTGATAACTGGAATCTTGGCAATGAAGTTTCTAGCTTATAGTCTAGATTCCCAAGATTATTCTCTTTTGCCAAGGATCCATGGATTTCTGTTAAGGCCATCTTCAATTCAATAGACTTGTACCAACACTTTCACCTACCTTTGTCTGCTCAAGCCTTTGATGAACTAAACTTGATAAGAAATATGTTGGTCTTCCATACAAGAGATGACACTTGTAAGGATCTATGGTTCTGGTAGGGCTCTTCAAAGGTTTACAAACCTAAGCTGTTTTATGGTCATGTTTTTCAGAAGGAAACATTCAACCACTTGCTGTGCTGGATCTGGAAATCCTCTTGCACTATCAAGATCAAGGTTTTTGCATGGATGCTCATCATGGATAGACTCAACACTAAAGATATGGTTGATAGAAGGCACTGGCACATGGATGATGGTGCTACTTGTAGGCTATGCCCCCTCCAAGTGAGAGAAACCAGAGACCATCTCTTCTTCAACTGCAATTTTAGTGTCAGAGTTTGGAATTATTTGCAGATTGATTGGTCGGCTGGAACTTCAATGTCTGACCTAGTGATCCAGGCAAGGAGAAGTTTTGATAAGCCCCTTTTCAATGAAGTAGTATTTATTGCCTGCTGGAACATCTGGATCATCAGAAATGCCAAAGTGTTCAGAGGTGAGAGGGCAAGTTTCAACAAATGGAGAGTAGCTTTCAGGCATGATATTACTCTGATGCAACATCGAATCAAATCTGGATACAAGGATGAGTTACTCAAGTGGATTTCCTTCTTGCCACCTTAAGTTTTAGCCTTTTCTTTATTTTTATTTTGTTTTTCTCCTCTCCTTTCGGTTACCTCTTGTAATCTGGTTGTTGTAACTATTGTCTGGCTCTAATATAGTTTTGATATGCTGTGGGGGTTTTCCCCACAGTCCACAGTCAAAAAAAAAACAATGCGTATGAGTATTGGCCCATGTTTTAGAAACATAATCAATAACGAGGTATAGGCAACTTTTCATTAGCTGCAGAACATTCAAAACACTTGCCAGTCAATTCAAGTTATTCAACTATCAGATGCCCGTGACATCTGGAAATACCCATGGGGCAATCTTTTCTCCTCCATAAAGCTCTATAAGAGGTTCACCACAGGAGAAGGCGCTGCACCAATTTTCAAGAAGCTCTGGAAGAACTATGCCATGCTAAAATACAAGATTTTTTTCTGGCTTTTGTTGCATGATAGAAACAATACCGGAAATCTTCTACACATGGAAAGGATCACTCAAGTTAGACTTGCTCCTTATCAAGCACAGGATTTAAATAAAATATTCAAACTTATCAACAAGCTTTAAAGAAACTCTCAATTAAATTCTGATTTTTTGTAACATACTTGGACATTTACTGTTTTGTTATTATTAATATATAATTACCGTAAAACGATTGTTCTACGGTTTTCGGTTAAAAAATTTGTTCATGCCGGCACGACAGACTACAAGGATCGTTCGGACTTAAAAAATGCATTACACCCTTGACATGATGGCTAATTAACTGCCAATGTTAAATTAGTTGGTCTTTAGAAAAATCTGATGGGTGCCAGCTTTTCTTCGGATCGCCGATGCCACTGTAGTATTTTATTTTTATTTTGAGTTGCGCGACGCCTCTGTAGTATTTTTATTTTTATTTTGAGTTGGGCAACGCTACTGCAGAATTGCTCAGTCTCAACCGCGGCGACTATTTCTTGCTTTAGCGAGACGTTACGAGACCTCTCGCAGCAAACGACTACAGTAATGGGCCAGCCCGTTAGCTCTTTTAAAAGAAAATAGAGTAAAAATCAATGCCGTGGGCGAGGCTAGATCTTGGGATCTCCTTCTTTCATCTATGCGCCACAAACCCCCGCGCTACAATCAACTTCATGTACATTATGTAGGGCGCACCCTCATTTTTTATTGCAATTTTTTGTTGATAGCTTACGAAGCTGACCACTTGGTAGGGCGCACCCTAATTGAAGCGGGTCATGCCAATTTTCTCCTCTTTTTTTATTTTTTTCGTTTTCTTTTTTTATTCTCTGGGATTTTTCATTTGTGTCTTCCTTTTTTTCACTTTCCTTTTTCTTTGGATTAATTTGTTTCTTTTTCGGTTTTCATTTTCTGGTTTTCCTTTGTTTTTTTAGTTTTATTCTATATTCTTATATACATATCAACATTTTTTCAAATACTTGTTCAACATTTTTGAAATACTTGTTTGGTTTTCTTTCTTCTTTATTTTTGGTTTGGTTTTCTTTTTTCTTCTCCGTTTTTTGTTTTTTCTTATGTTTGTTTTTGCTTTCAGTCTACATTTCGTATATGTCAAAAACATTATTTCAATAAGTGATCAATATTTTTTTGTATATATGTTCAACATTGTTCGAACTCTTGTTCAACATTTCAAATAATTTCCCAACATTTTAATACTTGTTCAACATTTTTTAAATACTTGTTCAGCATTTCTCAAATACGTGTTCAATATTTTTAATATTTATTCAACATTTTTCAAATAGTCATTCAACATTTTTCAATACTTATTAAAAAATTTAAAATACTTGATCAATATTTTAAATACTTATTCAACAGTTTTATTTACTTGTTCAACATTTTTCTAATTCTTGATCAACATTTGTAATACTTGATCAACATTTCAAATACTTGTTCAACATTTTTCAAATGTGTTTTTGAAGGGTGTTTTTAGTAATATACATATTTACAATATTTTAAAGTATAAACAAAAGTAAAAAAAGAAAGAAAAAAACATGAAAAAAAGAAAACAGGCTGGTGCCCGCGCGCGTGGGCCGGCCCAAGTGGCGGTTCCCTTCAGCGAGGGTTTGCCCCTATCTCGATTGATGCGAAATATAAGGCACCCCTAATTTTGCTCGGGGCATGGCAACCTCAAATGACAAGTGGCGCGCTCTCATCCTTGGACGGACGAAATTTCTAGCTACATGGGCTTGCCACAGTTTGAAGCAACTGGGCTACATCTTGTGGCCCATGAGTAGATAGGCCGCCACCTCTGGACATGAAACTTGGTACGTTCGGGTCGCGTGGCACCGCATCGTTAAGTAGCCCATCGTCTTTGTTGTTTCGATTGACCACACAGTCCCGTCAAAAAGAAAAAGAAAAAGATTGACCACACAGTCCTGAGTCCTGACCTTGACCACAGACACCCGTGTCTACGATTGTTCCACAGGAAAGTTGTGACTCTGAAGCTCAGACAAGAAAAGAGAGGTAGCGTCTCTGACAGGCGATTCTCAACAAAAGTTACGCTCGTACTATCGGCTGAGACGTCAATATACGTAGTACGTTCAATCCGCCTTGTCTGTCGACATATTGATCTCTGCTTCTCCAGTACGGCGTGAACCCGATCGATCTACCAAAAGGCGCCGTAAAACTCCTTCTTTTTCCACGCCCAAAAATTCCAAGTCCCTCAGGCCTCAGCTCCACACATGTACTCCGGTGATAGTCCGTACATAAGTACAGTAGCTCTATATAGAGAGATTCCCCCGTCCCTATCCGGAGATTCAGGAGCAGGCAAAGCACACGCGAGCGGCTCGTCAGCGGTGACGACAGTCGACCGGGCACGGAATCTACCAGTCCGCCTATTATCACCGTATCATATCCGGTTACGTTGCGTCATCACTCACTCTGCCCACGGCCCCACACCCATCACCACCCAGGTTGGCGGATCCGGTGGCAGCGTGCACCTACGCGCGCTGCTGCTGCTGGCCTCCAGTTCCGTCGATCGATCCTGACGCGGCCACCGCGGTGGCAACGCTAGAGGATTACTACTACTTTCTGTTGAGAAGGTTCCACCACGGCGCGGTACGGGGTAGCTGGCCGCGCTGGGGCGTCGCCCAGGCTCAGCTCATTCGCTCCCGGGCCGGCCGTCGGAGTCTGGAGAGCGACACGCCTGTGAGCTCTCATCTCTACACGCTTCCGGACGACGGACGCATGCGGTGTATGCAGCCACACATGAACCCGGGTTATTTTCTCCTCTCTCTTCATCAGATCTTCCTGGGGCCTGCCTGGATGCCTCCAGTTATCCAGCTCAGCCCCGATGTTTCCACGTGTATGCGTGTTTGCGAGGGTGCTCATTTTTCGGTCCAGAGGTGGGACATAATAGAACCAGATACAGAAGGGGATGGACCAACCACCTCACTATAGTAGAACACAGGAAGGAGATTAGATTGCAACAAGGAGTAGAGGGCAATCAAGGTTCATTCGGTAGGTTGCTGACTACGGAGAAAACAGTCAACACAGTAGTGGCATAGTGCATCATTTGGCTCATTTTAGCTCAGTTAACCGATCGAGAGAGAGAGAGAGAGTTGGCCCAGGTCCTCAATTATATTAGAGAGAGAAACATAATATTGCTTACTTTTTGGTTGCTAAATTGTGATGTGTGATGTTTACCTATTATTTTCTAAGAAAAATAACCATTAAAATGACTTATTACACAGACACTACAATAACTTATACTCCCTCCGTTCCTAAATATTTGTCCTTCTAAAGATTTCAATAAGTGACTACATACGGAACAAAATGAATGAATTTACACTCTAAAATATGTCTATATATATCCGTATGTGATACTCCATTCGAAATTTCTAAAAACACAAATATTTAGAAACGGAGGGAGTATATTATTAAAAATGCCTAATCCAGTGTTCTACCACTCAACCTAATGTTTTTCCATATCAAGGCCACTCCTCCACCAGCGTAGAATTGTATCATCATCGACTATATGCATATCAAATAACATGGATGTTAAACAGAACATTTGCAAGGCAAAGGAAAAAAAAAGGACTCCTTTTGTTGAGATCCTGGTAAGAAGAAGTACTAGATTACAAGATTTGAATAAGGGTTTCCAAAGAAAGGAATCCTGACCCACTTAATCCTAGTGGAAAATTGTCAAAAATCTTAACACTACCTTTTGCAATGTACCCCAAAAGAACTCCACTAAAGAAATCTTCAAGACTAGGCAAAAAAGAAGGAGAACAGGCCGTCGGCATACTTGTGGGCCCGGCGAGCCTGCTCGTAATGGGCTGCTAACGGCGTCCGAACTATGCTGACGTGGAGACGGGCGGCCGTCGGCATAGGCACGAATGCCACGTCACCGATCCGGGGCGCACCAACCACGTATATGCCGACGGCTGCCGTCGGCATATATGCCACGTCACCGATCAGCGGCGCACCGCCCGCCTAAGCCCTGGCCATAGCTATGCTGACGGCAGTGCCGTCGGCATAGTATATTTTTTTTCGTTTTCATATATAATTTTTTATGTACTATTATTTGATTAACTTACATGTAGCATGTGTAAATATAAACATACATACATTATTTGTTTATGTATTATTATTTGATTTACTTACATGTAGCATGTCTATATATATGTAGTTTGTATTTTTTTTCGAGTACGTTAATAATGTTCCGTCATGTTCTTTTGAATACAGGTTCTTATACTTTATTAAAATCAAAAACAGCTATGCCGACAGAAGTGTTGTGGCGGTTGCAAACGTCCGGCATGCGTCTTCGGAGTGTGACCCCCCTCACGTCCGGGGAGGGCCCCCCGCATGGATGGCGTCGCCACCCGCACATGGAAGGGGGGAACAGCCACATCGGGTTTATACAGAGGGGACGTTGCTCCCACGTGTTTCTATGGGATGACCTACCACAACCAGGTGGTGTGGTGGCATGTCCGAAGAGGCAGCACACGTCTCCAGGGTGTGGCCCCCTCACGGACGGCGCCGCCGCCGCCACCTCGAGAGGGGAAACGGCTGCGTCGGGTCTACATGGAGGGGATCTTGCTGTGGGTTTGGCCCGGATGTTGCTCCCAAGTGTTCCTATGGGCTGACCTAACACAACCGGGTGGAGAGGTCCAATGGTCAAAGCCCGTCCGTGGAAATTCAAAGGGCTAGATCTCGTGATCAAATGCTACAAGGTTAGGCGGGGCGGGGGCCCTGGGGGTAGCAATGCCACCGGAGCGTCGCACCGGGCCCTCATACATGTCGTACAGTGTGGTGGCATGTCTGTAGAGGCGACATGCGTCTCCAGGGTGTGGCACCCCTCATGGACGCCGCCGCCGCCGGCACCTGGAGGGGGAAACGGCCGCGTCGGGTCTACACAGAGGGGATCTAGCTGTGGGTTTGGCCCGGATGTTGCTCCCAAGTGTTCCTATGGGCTGACCAAACACAATCGGGTGGAGAGTTGTTGGGGAACGCGGTAATTTCAAAAAAATTCCTACGGTCATCGCAAGATCTATCTAGGAGATGCATAGCTACGAGAGGGGAGAGTGCATCCATGTACCCTCGTAGACCGAAAGCGGAAGCATTTAGTAAAGCGGTTGATGTAGTCGAACGTCTTCGCGATCCAACCGATCCAAGCACCGAATGTACGGCACCTCCCCGTTCAGCACACGTTCAGCTCGATGACGTCTCTCGTACTCTTGATCCAGTTGAGGCCGAGGAAGAGTTCCGTCAGCACGACGGCGTGGCGACTATGATGATGATGTTACCGACGCGGGGCTTCGACTAAGTACTATGATGATATAACCGAGGTGTGTAACTGTGGAGGGGGGCACCGCACACGGCTAAAAGATCAACTTGTGTGTTCTAGGGTGCCCCCTACCCCCGTATATAAAGGAGGGAGAGGGAGTGGCAGTCGGCCCTAGGGGCGCGCCAAGGTGTGGAGTCCTACTAGGACTCCCTAGTCCTAGTAGGATTCCACACCTCCCACAAGGAGTAGGAAAGGGGGAAGGGCGAAGGAGAAGGAAAGGGGGGCCGACCCCCTTCTCCTAGTCCTAATAGGCCTCCTGTCCAAGGGGGGGGGCACCAGCCCCTAGTGGGCCAGTGTGCTTCCCTCTTATGGCCCATAAGGCCCACAACTTCTCCCTGGGGGTTCCGTTAACCTCCCGGTACTTCAGAAAAATACCCGAACTTCGTCGGAACCATTCCGATGTCCTAATATAGCCTTACAATATATCAATCTTTATGTCTCGACCATTTCGAGACTCCTCGTCATGTCCGTGATCTCATCCAGGACTCCGAACAAACTTCGGTTCATCAAATCACATAACTCATAATACAAATCGTCATCGAACGTTAAGCGTGCGGACCCTACGGGTTCGAGAACTATGTAGACATGACCGAGACATATCTTCGGTCAATAACCAATAGCGGAACCTGGATGCTCATATTGGCTCCTACATATTCTATGAAAATCTTTATTGGTCAAACCGCATAACAACATACGTTGTTCCCTTTGTCATCGGTATGTTACTTGCCCGAGATTCGGTCATCAGTATCATCATACCTAGTTCAATCTCGTTACCGGCAAGTCTCTTTACTCGTTCCGTAATTCTTCATCCCGCAACTAACTCATTAATCACATTGCTTGCAAGGATTATTGTGATGAGCATTACCGAGAGGGCCCAGAGATACCTCTCCAAAACATGGAGTGACAAATCCTAATCTTGATCTATGCCAACCCAGAAAATACCCTCGGAGACACCTCTAGAGCATCTTTATAATCACCCATTTACGTTGTGACATTTGATAGGACACAAAGTGTTCCTTCGATATTCGGGAGTTGCATAATCTCATAGTCTAAGGAACATGTATAAGTCATGAAGAAAGCAGTAGCAATGAAACTGTAACGATCATAATGCTAAGCTAACGAATGGGTCTTGTCCATCACATAATTCTTCTAATGATGTGATCCCGTTCATCAAATGACAACCCATGTCTATGGTTAGGAAACATAACTATCTTTGATAAACGAGCTAGTCAAGTAGAGGCATACTAGGGACACTTATGTTTTGTCTATGTATTCACACATGTACTAAGTTTCCGATTCATACAATTCTAGAATGAATAATAAACATTTATCATGAAATAAGGAAATAAATAATAACTTTATTATTGCCTCTAGGGCATATTTCCTTCAGTATCCCACTTGCACTAGAGTCAATAATCTAGTTCACATCACCATGTGACTTAAAACTGATAGATCACATCGTCATGTGATTAACACCCATAGTTCACATCGCCATGTGACCAACACCAAAAGGGTTTACTAGAGTTAATAATCTAGTTCACATCGCTATGTGATTAATACCCAAAGAAGTACTTAGGTGTGATCATGTTTTGCTTGTGAGAGAAGTATAGTCAACGGGTCTGCCATATTCAGATCCGTATGTATTTTGAAAATTTCGATGTCTACAATGCTCTGCACAGAGCTACTCTAGCTAATTGCTCCCACTTTCAATATGTATCCAGATTGAGACTTAGATTCATCTGGATCAGTGTCAAAGCTTGTATCGATGTAACCCTTTACGACGAACCTTTTTATCACTTCCATAACCGAGAAACATATCCTTATTCCACTAAGGATAATTTTGACCGCTGTCCAATGATCCACTCCTGGATCACTATTGTACCCTCTTGTCAAACTCATGGTGAGGTACACAATAGATCTGGTACACATCATAGCATACTTTATAGAACCTATTACTGAGGCATAGGGAATGACTTTTCATTCTCTTTCTATTTTCCGTCGTGGTCGGATTTTGAGTCTTTACTCAATTTCACACCTTGCAATACATGCAAGAACTCCTTCTTTGTCTGTTCCATTTTGAACTACTCCAAAATCTTGTCAAGGTATGTACTCAATGAAAAAACTTATCAAGCGTTTTGATCTATCTCTATAGATCCTGATGCTAAATATGTAAGCAGCTTCACAGAGATCTTTCTTTGAAAAACTCCTTTCAAACACTCCTTTATGCTTCCCAGAAAATTCTACATCATTTCCGATCAACAATATGTCTTTCACATATACTTATCAGAAAAAAAATGTAGTGCTCCCACTCACTTTCTTGTAAATACAGGCTTCACTTCAAGTATGTGTAAAACTATATGCTTTGATCAACTCATCAAAGTGTATATTCCAACTCCGAGATGCTTGTACCAGTCCATAGATGGATCGCTGGAGCTTGCACACTTTGTTACCACCTTTAGGATTGACAAAACCTTCTTGTTGCATCATATACAACTCTTCTTTAAGAAATCCATTAAGGAATGCAGTTTTGACATCCATTTGCCAGATTTCATCAAATGTGGAAATTGCTAACATGATTCAGACAGACTTAAGCATCGCTACGAGTGAGAAAATCTCATTGTAGTCAACATCTTGGCCCGCGATGAGATCAGGGTGATCCAAGGCCAGTGCGCGCATGTTGCAATACTGCCAAAGGAGAAAGATGTTTGGGCCTGCTCGATCGCAAATCGGCTCTCCTCTAGCGTGTACTACACGCACTGCTTTAGAGAGGTCGAGGTTGACGAGGCATCTGTGTGGCTATGGAAGGCCAAAAGCCCCATCAAATTTAACATGTTCTGCTGGCTTCTCTTGGTTGATCGCTTTAACACAAGGAACATGCTCAAGCGTCATCACTACAACATCCAAAACAATAATTATGCCTGCTTGCTATGTGATCGACCCCCTGAAGAGATGGTGGAACACCTCTTTTTCCACTGTCCCTTTAATGCGCCCTGCTGGGCCAAGCTGGGGATCATTTGTCCAAGTGATGGTAATCGTCTTAGACTGATGCATGCTGGCAAGCAGCGGTGGAGCTACCCCCTCTTCATGGACATTTTCATGCTGGCTGCTTGGAGTATCTGGAAAGAAAGAAACAATGAGCACTTTAGAAGGGTGCCACACTCCTTTGACTCTTGGTTGGCACGTTTCAAGGACTTGATGGGACTGCTTATGCATAATTGTAAACAGTACCTACATCCCTTCATCTCCACGTTCCTCCAAGGGCTGTGACTTAACTCTTTTTAGCTTGCTTTAGCTGTGCTTACCTGCCTATTTTCCTCTTCTGCATAGCCATAGCTATGGCCTGGGGGCCGTAATCCCACCCTTGTAATTATGTAACTGGTGTAGTCTGAGTTAATACAAAGTCAGTGGGAGCCTCTCCCAATGTCATTAATCCCTAAAAAACACTACTATCAGTGTCCGTATTCCTATTGAAGATCCATTTATTCTTAATGGCTTGCGGATCATCGGGCAAGCCAACCAAAGTCTATACTTTGTTCTCATACATGGATCCCATCTCAGATTTCATGGCCTCAAGCCTTTTTGCGGAATCTGGGCTCATCTTCGCTTCCTCATAGTTCGTAGGTTCATCATGGTCTATTAACATGACTTCCAGAACAGGATTACCGTACCACTCTGGTGCGAATCGTACTCTGGTTGATCTACGAGGTTCGGTAGTAACTTGATCTGAAGTTTCATGATCATCATCATTAACTTCCTCACTAATTGGTGTAGGCATCACTGGAACTAATTTCAGTGATGAGCTACTTTACAATTCGAGAGAAGGTACAATTACCTCATCAAGTTCTACTTTCCTCCCACTCACTTCTTTCGAGAGAAACTCCTTCTCTGGAAAGGATCCATTATTAGCAACAAATATCTTGCCTTCGGATCTGTGATAGAAGGTGTACCCAACAGTCTCCTTTGGGTATCCTATGAAGACACATTTCTCTGATTTGAGTTCGAGCTTATCAGGTTGAAGCTTTTTTACATAAGCATCGCAGCCCCAAACTTTAAGAAACGACATCTTAGGGTTTCTTGCCAAACCATAGTTCATAAGGTGTCATCTCAACGGAATTTTTTATGGTGCCCTATTTAACGTGAATGCATCTGTCTCTAATGCATAATCCCAAAACGATAGTGGTAAATTGGTAAGAGACATCATAGATTGCACCATATCTAATAAAGTGTGGTTACGACGTACGGACACACCATTACGCTGTGGTGTTCCTGGTGACGTGAGCTGTGAAACTATTCCACATTGTTTTAAATGAAGGCCAAACTCTTAACTCCAAAATTCTCCTCCATGATCAGATCATAGAAACTTTTATTTTCTTGTTACGATGATTCTCCACTTCACTATGAAATTCTTTGAACTTTTCAAATGTTTCAGACTTGTGTTTCATTAAGTAGATATACCCATAGCTGCTCAAATCATCTATGAAGGTAAGAAAATAATGATACCCGCCACAAGCCTCAACACTCATTGGACCGCATACATCGGTATGTATTATTTCCAATAAGCCAGTAGCTCGTTCCATTGTTCTGCAGAACGGAGTTTTAGTCATCTTGCCCATGAGGCACGGTTCGCAATCACCAAGTGATTCATAATCAAGTGATTCCAAAATCCCATCAGCATGGAGTTTCTTCGTGCGCTTTACACCGATATGACCTAAACGGTAGTGCCACAAATAAGTTGCACTGTCATTATCAACTTTGCATCTTTTGGCATCAATATATTATGAATATGTGTATTACCACGATCGAGATTCAATAAACCATCAACATTGGGTGTATGACCATAGAAGGTTTTATTCATGTAAACAGAATAACAATTATTCTCTGTCTTAAATGAATAACCATATTGCAATAAACATGATCTAATCATATTCATGCTCAACGCAAACGCCAAATAACATTTATTTTAGGTTCAACACTAATCTCGAAAGTATAGGGAGTGTGCGATGATGATCATATCAATCTTGGAACCACTTCTAACACACATCATCACTTCACCCTTAACTAGTCTCTGTTCATTCTGCAAGTCCCGTTTTGTATTACTAATTTTAGCAACTGAACCGGTATCAAATACCCAGGGGTTGCTATGAACACTAGTAAAGTACACATCAATAATCTGTATATCAAATATACCTTTGTTCACTTTGCCATCCTTCTTATCCGCCAAATATTTGGGGTAGTTCCGCTCTAGTGACCATTTCCTTTCAGTAGAAGCACTCAGTTTCAGGCTTAGGTCTAGCTTTGGGCTTCTTCATGGGAGTGACAACTTGATTTCCATTCTTCTTGAAGTTCCCTTTCTTCCTTTGCCCTTTTCTTGAAACTAGTGGTCTTGTTTAATCATCAACACTTGATGCTTTTTCTTGATTTCTACCTTCATCGATTTTAGCATCACGAAGAGCTCGAGAATCGTTTTCGTCATCCCTTGCATACTATAGTTCATCACGAAGTTCTAGTAACTTGGTGATGGTGACTAGAGAACTCTATCAATCACTATCTTATCTGGAAGATTAACTCCCACTTGATTCAAGCGATTGTACTACCTAGACATTCTAAGCATATGCTCACTAGCTGAGCAATTCTCCTCCATCTTTTAGGCAAAGTACATGTCAGAGGTCTCATACCTTTTGACATGGGCATGAGTCTGAAATACCAATTTCAGCTCTTGGAACATCTCATATGCTCCGTGGCGTTCAAAACTTTGTGAAGTCCTGGTTCTAAGCCGTAAAGCATGGTGCAGTAAACTATCAAGTAGTCATCATATTGAGCTAGCCTAACGTTCATAACATCGGCATTTGCTCCTGCAATAGGTCTGTCACCTAGCGGTGCATCAAGGACATAATTCTTCTATGCAGCAATGAGGATAAACCTCGGATCACGGACCCTGTCCGCGTCATTGCTACTATCATCTGTCAACTTAGTTTTCTCTAGGAACATATAAAAACATAGTGAATCTACAACGCGAGCTATTGATCTACAACATAATTTGCAAAATACTATCAGGACTAAGTTCATGATAAATTAAAGTTCAATTAATCATATTACTTAAGAACCCCCACTTAGATAGACATCCCTCTAGTCATCTAAATGATCACGTGATCCAAATCAACTAAACCATGTCCGATCATCATGTGAGATGGAGTAGTTTTCAATGGTGAACATCACTATGTTGATCATATCTACTATATGATTCATGCTCGACCTTTCGGTCTCCGGTGTTCCGAGGCCATATCGGCATATTCTAGGCTCGTCAAGTTTAACCCGAGTATTCTGCGTGTCCAAAACTGGCTTGCACCCGTTGTATGTGAACGTAGAGCTTATCACACCCGATCATCACGTGGTGTATCGGCATGAAGAACTTTCACAACGGTGCATACTCAGGGAGAACACTTATACCTTGAAATTTTAGTAAGGGATCATCTTATAATGCTACCGTCGAACTAAGCAAAATAAGAATATAAAAGATAAACATCACATGCAATCAAAATATGTGACATGATATGTCCATCATCATCTTGTGCTCATGATCTCCATCACCGAAGCATCGTCATGATCTCCATCGTCACCGGCGCGACACCTTGATCTCCATCGCAGCATCATTGTCGTCTCGCCAACTATTGTTTCTACGACTATCGCTACCGCTTAGTGATAAAGTAAAACAATTACATGGTGATTGCATTGCATACAATAAAGCGACAACCATATGGCTCCTGCCAGTTGCCGATAACTCTGTTACAAAACATGATCATCTCATACAACAATTTATATCACGTCATGTCTTGACCATATCACATCACAACAAGCCCTGCAAAAACAAGTTAGACGTCCTCTACTTTGTTGTTGCACGTTTTACGTGGCTGCTACGGGCTTCTAGCAAGAACCGTTCTTACCTACGCATCAAAACCACAACGATTTTTCCCCAAGTGTGTTGTTTTAACCTTCAACAAGGACCAGCCACAGTCAAACTCGTTTCAACTAACGTTGGAGAAAATGACACCCGCTAGCCACCTGTGTGCAAAAGCACGTCGGTAGAACCAGTCTCATGAATGTGGTCATGTAATGTCGGTCCGGGCCGCTTCATCCAACAATACTGCCGAATCAAAGTAAGACGTTGGTGGTAAGAAGTATGACTGTTATCGCCCACAACTCATTTGTGTTCTACTTGTGCATATAACATCTACGCATAGACCTGGCTCGGATGCCACTATTGGGGAACACAGTAAATTCGAAAAAATTCCTACGATCACGCAAGATCTATCTAGGATATGCATAGCTATGAGAGGGGAGAGTGTGTCCGCGTACCCTCGTAGACCCAACGCGGAAGCATTTAGTAACGTGGTTGATGTAGTCGAACATCTTCGCGATCTAACTGAGGGAGTCCTGGATAAGGGGGTATCCGGACAGCCGGACTGTATACATCGTCCGGACAATAGAAGCATCAAGATACAAGACTCAGGACTTCGGCTCGTGTCTGGATGGGACTCTCCTTTGCGTGGAAGACAAGCTTGGTGATCCGGATATTATGTTTCCTTCCTTGTAACCGACTCCATATAAACCCTAGCTCTCCGGTGTCTATATAAACCGGAGAGGATGGTCCTTAGAAGGCCGATCACAATTACAATCATACCATCATAGGCTAGCTCTTAGGGTTTAGCCTCTATGATCTCGTGGTAGATCTACTCTTGTACTACTCATATCTTCAATATTAATCAAGCAGGAAGTAGGGGTTTACCTCCATTAAGAGGGCCCGAACCTGGGTAAACATTGTGTCCCTTGCTTCCTGTTACCATCAGCCTAAGACACACAGATCAGGACCCCCTACCCGAGATCCGCCGGTTTTCACACCGACATTGGTTCTTTCATTGAGAGTTCCTCTGTGTCACCGCTGCAAAGGCTCGATGGCTCGTCTCGTTGTCAAGGATGACATCACCTCTGGGGGAGCGCTAGCTGTAGGCCAGACTCTCCGGCTTGGAGGCTTCATTATGACCGCCCCATCGGCTGTCGCCCTGACGATGGCCTCTCGGGTCATCACGCATAACCTTCGCATTGATTCAGAGCTTGCCGAACAGATGGATGCGATGGAGCTCTCCTCTCTTAACGAGCTCTTGGACCGCATCGCCGCTTTAGGAGTCGCTACGAACTATGACTGGATTGGGCTTAAACCCGACTAGAGGGACATTAGATCCCCGCCGGCCACCCATGAGATAGCGGTAGTGGAGGAACCACACGTGGGTTGCCCCTCAACTTTGAGGATGAATTATGTACGGATCACCGAACTCAGTGAGCCGAACACCCACCTAAAGGAAAACATGACCCAGGCCCCGGACTTAGAATCGGGCGTTGGGCCGAAGGGATTAGGTAATACACTAGATCCCGAACTGTCGGGCTCGGTACTTCCCGTGCCTTCGCGCGTCAGATCGGATCATAATCCTGATTCAGCCAATGACGCCCTCTTGGACTTAATCCGTCTCTCCCATATCAGGCAGGAGCCCCGGGAGACGGTACACCGTTACTTGGCCAAATTTCTCCTTGCTCTTAGTAAAGTCAAGGACTGCCACAAGGAGGACGTAGTCTCTCTTTTCTGCAGAAACTGCACGAACAAAGGACTCCTTAATGCTATAAGTCGCCGTGACATAGCGCACTTTACGGACTTGGCAACCATAGTACAGAAGTACTGCACGATGGAAAGTGCCTGGAAGACCCAAACAGAATTTTGGGATAGTACGACCCTCACCAGAACCTTTCTCCGAACTAAACGGCCGAACTCTGGTAAGTCGACCCACTCAATTCCCAAGAAACCAAAACCCGCCCCAGGGCGTGGAACCTTATTGGAAGAATGGCTCAATGGGCCGTGTAAGCTTCACAGTACGCCAGATGCAACGCCGACCCATAGCCTTAGAGCATGTTGGATACTCCGGCAGGTAGCCAAGAGTGGCGAGGATCTCCTCGAGAGCCATAAAGCAGAACCACATCCCGCCAAGGAACACAATGCGGTACTGACAGTCTTCAAGACCTTTGCCTCAAACAATAGGCGCAAGCGAGCACATCGAAGCTCCGCTGAAATTTGCCATGTGGCAAAAATAAATCCGTGGAACGACACTGCTATAACCTGCAATGCCAGTGACGAACCCCAATTCCAGTCCGTCCGGGCGCCGGCCGCTCTGGTCCTCAGTCCAATAGTGGACGGCTTTCGGCTCACTAAAGTACTCATGGACGGCGGAAGCGGATTAAACCTAATCTATGAAGAAACACTCAAGAAGATGGAGATTGACAAAGGCCGCATTGAACAAAGTGGCACAACCTTCAGGGGAATTATCCCTAGTCGGGAGGCACGGTGTGCGGGAAAAATCACACTCGATGTGGTATTCGGTACCCCAGAGAATTACAGGTCCGAAGAAATCACTTTCCAAGTGTCTCCTTTCAACAGCGGATACCACGCCCTTCTAGGGCGGGACGCGTTTGCAAGCTTTCAAGCCATACCCCATTACGGGTATATGAAGCTCAAAATGCCCGGACCTAATGGAATCATCACTCTAGCTAGTGATCCGGAAATCGCACTCCGCGCCGAAAACAAAACCGTAGCACTAGCCTTGGAAGCACTATCCGAAGCCCTAGCGGCAGAAGAATTAACAACGATGCGCGCTACCGTGGACAGGGACAATGTGATACTCGACAAACGACCCAAGTCCACCTCATTCAAACCCGCAGATGAGATAATCAAATTCCATGTCCACCCAACGGACCCCGTGAAGACAAGTTCCATCAGGACACAGTTGAATCCCGCTATGGACGCTACACTGTGCGACTTCTTACGCGAGAATTGGGATATCTTCGCCTGGCACCCATCGGACATGCCGGGCATCCCCCGCGAATTGGCTGAACACAGCCTTAACATACTGAAGGGATACAAACCTGTTAAATAGACCCTAAGGCGATTTTCGGAGCCCAAACGGCAAGCCATGGGGGAGGATCTAGCCAAGCTACTTGAGGCCGGATTCATCAGAGATATCAAACATCCGGATTGGCTTGCAAACTTGGTAATGGTACCAAAGAAGGACAAATCCTGGCGCCTGTGCGTCGACTTCAAAGACCTTAACAAGGCTTGCCCCAAGGATCCCTTTCCCCTCCCTCGCATCGATCAAATCATCGATGCCACAGCTGGACACGACTCGCTGTGTTTCCTCGACGCATACTCTGGATACCATCAAATAAAGATGGCAGAGTCCGACCAAGCTGCAATAGCTTTCTTAACACCATATGGCCCTTTCTGCTTCAACACTATGCCTTTCGGGCTTAAGAATGCCAGAGCAACCTATCAACGCATGATTCAAACATGCCTGGAAAATCAAATCGACAAAACAGTGGAGGCATACGTGGATGACGTAGTCATAAAAACAAGACACGTCGAAACCCTAATAGATGACTTGAGGCTTACGTTCGACAACCTACGAACATACGACATCAAGCTGAATCCGGAAAAATGCGTTTTCGGCGTCCCCTCCAGAAAACTGCTGGGCCTCATCGTTTCCAATAGAGGAATTGAAGCTAATCCGGCAAAAATCCGAGCTTTGTCGCAGTTGGCTATACCAACAGACCTCAAACATATCCAGAAGCTAGCTGGATGCGTGGCTGCTTTAAGCCGCTTCTCCAGGTTAGGAGAAAAGGCATTGCCTCTTTACCGGCTTCTTCGGTGTACCGAACACTTCGCGTGGACGGATGCGGCCGCGGCCGGACTCGATGAAATAAACACCTTATTGGCCAAAAATCCAGTCCTAACAGTGCCAAAATATCGGCGAACCTATGCTGCTGTACATAGCTGCAACACATCAAGTTGTAAGCGCAGTACTCGTCGTCGAACGGGAGGTTGACAGTTACAAATTCCCGCTACAGAAGCCGGTTTATTACGTATCCACGGTCCTCAGCCCATGCAAATCCCGATACCCACACTATCAAAAAAAATAGCATACATGGTCTTCATGTCATCCCGAAAGCTACGACACTACTTTCAAGAGTGTTCGATTACGGTGGCCTCCGAAGTACCACTAAACGATATAATAAATAACCGCGATGCCACAGGACGGATTGCTAAATGGGCCATCGAGCTCCCCCCGTTCGACATAACATACAAGCCTCAGCGGGCTATCAAGTCACAAGTATTAGCCGACTTCGTCGCCGAATGAAAGGAAGCTGAACTCCCTAAAGAGTACAACGCGTACTCCAACTGGATCATGCACTTTGACGGCTCTAAAATGCTGGCCGGATTGGGAGCAGGCGTAGTCCTGACTTCTCCCACTGGAGACACGGTCCAATACGTCCTCCAAATATTATACACAGACTCCAACAATGCAGCCGAATACGAGGCTCTATTGCATGGTCTTCGGATGGCAGTCTCTATGGGCATTCAACGCCTAGAAGTGCGCGGGGATTCAAACCTCGCAATATCACAAATAAACAAAGACTTTGATGCCAAGGATCCGAAAATGGTGGCCTATCGCAATGCCGTCCTTAAAATGTCAGCTTGGTTCGAGAGGCTCGAATTCCACCATGTGGCTCAAGAAAACAATCAAGCGGCAGATGTCCTTGCCCGCATCGGCACTAAACGCGACCCCGTCCCACCTAACATATTCCTGGAAAGGCTGTTCAAGCCATCTGTGGTATGGGAAGGGGAGTACAGCAATACCAGCACGGATCCGAATACATCCCCATATTCCGAACTATCAGACGTAATCAGAGGTTCTACCACCGAAATAACATCGTCAGTCACGAAATAATGGCTGTCATTGCCTCGTGGACTGAGCCTTTCTTGGCCTACCTAAATAGGCAGGAGCTCCCTGACGACCAGAATGAAGCACGTTGCATTGTCCGGCGTTCTAAATCTTACAAAGTCCATGAAGGGGAACTCTATAAGAAAAGTGCCACTGGAGTGCTCCAAAGGTGCATCTCCGAAGAGGAAGGGCGGCAACTCTTGGCTGAAATCCATGCCGGACTGGGCGGGCACCACGCTGCGGCTCGAAAATTAGTTAGCAAGGCCTTCTGTACAAGTTTCTATTGGCCGACAGCCCGAGCAGACGCACAGGACCTTGTCGAACACTATGTAGGTTGCCAGCTCTTTGCCAATCAGAGTCATATGCCCCCTACCGCTCTCCAAACAATCCCCATAACTTGGCCCTTCGCGGTCTGGGGGTAGGATATGGTTGGACCCCTTAAAGGGGCAAGCCAGAAGAAAAGTTACTTATTGGTCATGGTTGACAAGTTCACCAAATGGATAGAAGCCAAACCAATGAAAACGGTCGAATCCGGACCAGTAATAGACTTTATATCCGGGGTTGTACACCGATACGGTGTCCCCCATAGCATCATCACCGATAATGGCTCAAATTTCACGGCCGATGAGGTGAAATCTTGGTGCGGCAAAATGGGCATTAAGCTTGACTATGCTTCCGTCTACCATCCTCAAACAAATGGCCAGGTCGAACGGGCAAACGGTCTTATTATGAGCAGCATCAAACCCAGATTAGTGCGATCCTTGACAGAGTCGGATACTCAGTGGGTCGAAGATCTCGACTCCGTACTCTGGGGGCTGCGGACCACGCCGAATCGCACCACCGGATATACACCATTTTTATGGTATACGGCGCGGAAGAAGTACTACCTTGCGAAATAATGCATGATTCGCCATGCGTACGCATGTACGAAGAGAAGGAAGCCGAGTTAGATCGGCAGGATAATTTGGATGCCCTGGAGGAGGAGCGCGATGTCGCTAAGGCCCGTTCCGCATTCTATCAGCAACAGGCTTGACGATACCAAAGCAGAGAAGTGCAGGCCAAAACTTATAATAATGGCGAACTCGTTCTACGCTTACCGGAGAATAAGAAGGACAAGCTCAAACCCAAGTGGGGAGGCCCCTTCATCATCGACAAAGTTCTCACTAGAGGAGCGTACCACTTACGTAATGCGTCCGATAACAGACTCGAGCCGAACCCATGGAACATGGCCAGACTCCAGAGATTCTACGCCTAGCGCCGAACTCAGTGTTCGTCTGCTTAACCCTCCTTTTTCAATTATGCTGCCTCCCTTTTCCTTTCTCGATCTTTTTCTTTTCACACAGTATTTAATATAGTATGGACTACCGGATTACTCCGGCCACACTATATGTGTAAGCTTTACCTGGGGGCTTCCTATACGGAAGCTAAATATAAATTACTTTCAGGGATTCTTGCCCGTCGCACATGCGTTTCTTTTTCCATGTGTGCCTTTTCTTCACCATTATATGCATCGATATGACTTAAGACATGGCCAAGCTGGGTTGCCTGGCTCCTGTGTTTATGCCATACGTTCCCGTTAATTCGACTAGGGCATAAGGGAAGCACCTCTGCGATTGTTACTGCCGGTTGAGCCGGATGTGTACCTCAGACTGGGTGAAGCCGAAAGCTAGTTTCCTTAAGAGAATATTCGGTCGGTGAACAAAAGATGTCTTCTTTATTATAACATTTATCCCCAGAAGTTTTGTATCCTGTGCTTTGGTTCGCAGTCCGGACATGTTCCTTAACACATGCTTACCCAGGGAAAGGAACCCTTAATGGAACTATTCTCTCTGGAAGATGTTTCTTACTAACCATGTAATATAACATAACTAGTTGGGTACTTGTCTGTTCAAGCACTTATGACCCCTACGCCTAGTCTCCACGCATACTCCGGTTTTGTATAACCGAGCGGGTATTCGGACACACCCCGGACTTTAGGATCCGGGGGCTGAAGCGAAAAGGTCCGCCAAGACAAACGATTTTAATCCGGCTAGGGGCTACTTATGTCCGTCGAATTACACAGTCATTTGGACCGATTATATTCATCCTCTATACCATCCAACAGGCTATCTAGCTTACAATCCTGTTGAGAATACTTTGCGGCTAACGCCACCTGGTCATATACCGGACTCACGGGAATTTTTTGCCCATCTGGCCCGGCCGGTCCAACTTCGGCCATATGGTTCGGGTCCAGCTTGGTGTAGCGCGTCTTCACCATTGCCCATGCTTCTCTTGCACCTTGCCGGCAGGCCGATATCTTCCATAAATGGAAGCGCCGCCATAATCCTTGAAGCATGTCCACAAGCCCCCCATGCCATTTGGTAGGGCGCTTGATGGCCACAGAGACTGCGCAATGCCCTGCATCACCTGCTGAGCTCGCTCGTGCAGTTGTGAGAGGTCCTGCAGTACATCACCTGCAGAAGCAGGCATCTCCTCCTTAGGGCGACCCGTCAGCATTGCTACAAACACAACTTTTTCAATATGCTTCCTCGACGAACTATGCTACAGTTCGTTTAGGCACTTATGATAAATGCCGCGGCGAAGCCTTATGTTCTCCTTCACGGAGTCTGCCAGCTGCGTGCGGACGTCCTTTAATTCCACGTCCAACTGAACATTGGCATCTTGGAGCATATTCTTATCATGCTTCACTTGCATAAGAATGCACTCACCAGCCTTTAGTTGCCTCTGGAGACCCGACTCGTCGTTTCCCCCGCCCTCCGGATTTACTCTGGGGTTGTCTACAAAACTTTCTGTTAAATTTGTCATACCATCCAGTTGCCAACTGGTGCATTTTCATATAATTACGATAAATGTTACCATATGAGGCCTTCTGGGATTCCTCTAGCTTGGCAATTTGTGGCCCTTAGTTGGGTCTTGCACTCCTCTAGCTCCAGAGACAATTGCTCATTCTTATCTACAAGAACCTGCGCATAAATTGATACTTAAAACTGTTGTTTCAACCGTTTCAAGTCTCAGGGGCTACTACTATACATGCTCATCAAACTTTCTTACCCGTATATCTTTGGTATACTGGACTGTCGCCCGGGCGAGTCCGCTTTGAGCGGCTCGGATGTATGCGTCTCCCGAATTGAAGGCACTAAATGCCTCTTCAGAAAAGATGTTGTTGCGAAGCACGGCCCGTCGACGCCGATGATGCATGGCGCTCTCTACTTCCGAATTTGTGGCAGAGAGCATGTCTGCGTCCTCTGTCGGAGGACTACACGGCGTCGGCCCTACGTCCGCCTCCTCTCTCGAAGTTGGTCCTGGAGCCCGACCGATGGAGGCGTGGTTGGCACGATCTCCGGATACAGTCCGGATACTCCTCTTCCTGCCAAGATATACAAAGGGCACTGTTGTACTTCGAACAACAACAAATTACATGACAGGTTGTTTTCTTACCTCTGTAGAGGCATGTCGGTTCTAGTCGCCTTCCTCTTGAGCCTACCCAATTCGGACGCCTGTGGCTGACGGGTCCCTAGGGGCTCGGCCTTGCGCTCCAAACGTCGCTTATGCAAAAGCACGACATATCAGGGATAAGGTGTGACATCAGGAAAGAGTCCTCTTTGAAGGTGTGACATCAGGAAACAGTCCGGGATAATCAGCTGTGATAGCTACCGGGGCGCCGTCACGGCTGGCCCGATAAAATATCCCGTCGACAAGCTCCACGGCCGCATCTGGGTCTTCTTCGAGTCCCGGATCCAGGGCCCTTTCGGGGTCCTCTGGCTCCAGGGAAGGGCTGGAGATTCCTTCCATGTCCCTCCTCCGTTCCTGCTCAGAAATATCGATGGAGGTAACTTTAGCAAAGAACGCCACAATAAGTGAAGCGATGAAATAAATGACGACTTACCCAGTTTGGGGGATTGTACATGGAGAATCCGTCCCGCGGTTTGATATGAAGGAATTCTTCCTCTTCTCCTTTGAACAGGTCGGACAGTATCCTTGCCAGAGCGGCGGAGGAGTCCGGACCCTTACGGCCACAGCGGGTGGCATCGTCTGTCCCGTTGTAGTGCCACATGGGATTGCTCCGATATTGAAGTGGTTGCACTCCCCGCATTATGCATATTGCCATCACCTCGACTATCGTCAGTCCGGATTTGGCCAGTAACTTTATCCTGCTCATCAGGAAATGTACTTCCCTAGAATCCTCTTCTCGGGGACCTCGGGGTCGCTAGCTTAGACGTGCCCTCGGCGGGGTGTTACTGAATTTGGGGAGTCCTGTCCGGACTGGATCCGGAAGGGGAGCATCATCAATATAAAACCACTCTGAAGTCCAGTTATCTGGTGCCTTCTTGGGAGTACCGGATAGGTACCCGGTCTCAGTGATACGCCATACTTCGGCCCCGCCCACTTTAACGCTGGCGGGAGGAGCCCTTGTGTTTGTAACTTTACCAAACGGCTATGGGAAACTAAACACTCTCCCCAGTCCCCGGGCTTGGGGCAAGGGGAGCGAGCAGAAGAGCTGCGACGACCGTGCATGTTGGAATGGTTTTTTCTGGGCGCTTTGTTGGATGCTTGCTCAAGGAGGGAGAGTGAGGATTGGATATGAGAATCCCCGTCTCATCAAATAGACGGCTAGCCCGAAGGACCGAGGGTGGCAAATGCAAAAATGCCTTGACTCCTCGCATTCGCTCGATATGTGGAAATGATCATTATTGAAGCACTGAAGCCGAGGAGTACAACATTGATGAAGGTGCCGGACACTGTTCGTCATGATGGGAACATTGGAGTATTCGGAAGGAGGAACCCGCCTTACAATGTCGAAGACAAGACTGCGCGCCGGACTCATCGTCATTGAAGCCTGGTTCAGGGGCTACTGAGGGAGTCCTGGATAAGGGGGTATCCGGACAGCCAGACTGTATACATCGTCCGGACTATAGAAGCGTCAAGATACAAGACTCAGGACTTCGGCTCGTGTCCGGATGGGACTCTCCTTTGCGTGGAAGACAAGCTTGGCGATCCGGATATTATGTTTCCTTCCTTGTAACCGACTCCATGTAAACCCTAGCTCTCTGGTGTCTTTATGAACCGGAGAGGATGGTCCTTAGAAGGCCGATCACAATTACAGTCATACCATCATAGGCTAGCTCTTAGGGTTTAGCCTCTACAATCTCGTGGTAGATCTACTCTTGTACTACTCATATCTTCAATATTAATCAAGCAGGAAGTAGGGTTTTACCTCCATTGAGAGGGCCCGAACCTGGGTAAACATTGTGTCCCTTGCTTCCTGTTACCATCAGCCTAAGACGCACAGATCGGGACCCCCTACCTAAGATCCGCCGGTTTTGACACCGACACCAACTGATCCAAGCGCCGAATGTACGACACCTCCATGTTCAGCTCGATGACGTCCCTCGTAGTCTTGATCTAGTTGAGGCTGAGGGAGAGTTCCGTCAGCACGACGGCGTGGCGACGGTGATGATGATGTTACCGATGCATGGCTTCGCCTAAGCACTACGACGATATAACCGAGGTGTGTAACTGTGGAGGGGGGCACCGCACATGGCTAAAAGATCTACTTGTGTGTTCTAGGGTGCCCCCCTTCCCTCGTATATAAAGGAGGGAGAGGGAGAGGCAGCCGGCCCTAGGGGAGCGCCAAGGTGTGGATTCCTACTAGGACTCCCTTGTCCTAGTAGGATTCCACCTCCCATATGGAGTAGGAAAGAGGGAAAGGGAGAATGAGATGGAAAGGGGGGGGGGCTGCCCCCTTCTCCTAGACCTAATCGGCCTCCTGTCTAGGGGGGGGGGGTGCACCAGCCCCTTGTGGGCTGGTGTGCTTCCCTCTTATGGCCCATAAGGCCCATAACTTCTCCCGGTGGTTCCGGTAACCTCCTGGTACTCCGGAAAAACCTGAACTTCTCTGGAACCATTCTGATGTCCGAATATAGCCTTCCAATATATAAATCTTTATGTATCGACCATTTTGAGACTCCTCGTCATGTCCGTGACCTCATCCGGGACTCTAAACAAACTTCGGTTCATCAAATCACATAACTCATAATACAAATCGTCATCGAACGTTAAGCGTGCGGACCCTACGGGTTCGAGAACTATGTAGACATGACTGAGACATATCTCCGGACAATAACCAATAGCGGAACCTGGATGCTCATATTGGCTCCTACATATTCTATGAAGATCTTTTTCGGTCAAACCACATAACAACATACGTTGTTCCCTTTGTCCCCGGTATGTTACTTGCCCAAGATTCGATCGTTGGTATCATCATACTGATGTCTACTACACAACCTTCTTCTTGTAGACGTTGTTGGGCCTACAAGTGCACAAGTTTGTAGGAAAGTAGCAAATTTCCCTCAAGTGGGCGACCTAAGGTTTATCAATACGTAGGAGGCATAGGATGAAGATGGTCTCTCTCAAGCAACCCTTCAACCAAATAACAAAGAGTCTCTTGTGTCCCCAACACACCCAATACAATGGTAAATTTTATAGGTGCACTAGTTCGGCGAAGAGATGGTGATACAAGTGCAATATGGATGGTTGATAAAGGTATTTGTAATCTGAAATTATAAAAACAGCAAGGTAGCAAGTGATAAAAGTGAGCGTAAACGGTATTGCAATGATAGTAAACAAGGCCTAAGGTTCATACTTTCACTAGTGCAAGTTCTCTCAACAATAATAACATAATTGGATCATATAACTATCCCTCAACATGCAACAAAGAGTCACTCCAAAGCCACTAATAGAGGAGAACAAACGAAAAGATTATGGTAGGGTATGAAACCACCTCAAAGTTATCCTTTTTGATCGATCTATTCAAGAGTTCGTAGTAAAATAACATGAAGCTATTATTTCCACTCAATCTATCATAGAGTTCATACTAGAATAACACCTTAAGACACAAATCAACCAAAACCCTAATGTCACCTAGATACTCCATTGTCACCTCAAGTATCCGTCCGCATGATTATACGATATGCATCACACAATCTCAGATTCATCTATTCAACCAATACAAAGTACTTCAAAGAGTGCCCCAAAGTTTCTACCGGAGAGTCAAGAAAAGAACGTGTGCCAACCCCTATGCATATATTCCCAAGGTCACGGAGCCCACAAGTTGATCACCAAAACATACATCAAGTTAATCACGTGAATATCCCATTGTCACCACAGATAAGCACGGCAAGACATACATCAAGTGTTCTCAAATCATTAAAGACTCAATCTGATAAGACAACTTCAAAGGGAAAACTCAATTCATCACAAGAAAGTAGAGGGGGAGAAACATCATAAGATCCAACTATAATAGCAAAGCTCGCGATACATCAAGATCGTGCCATAGAGAGAACACGAGAGAGAGAGAGAGAGAGAGATAGATCAAACACATAGCTACTGGTACATACCCTCAGCCTCGAGGGTGAACTACTCCCTCCTCGTCATGGAGATCACTGGGATGATGATGAAGATGGCCACTGGTGAGGGACACCCCCTCCGACAGGGTGCCGGAATAGGGTCCCGATTGACTTTTGGTGGTTACAGAGGCTTGCGGCAGCGCAACTCCCGATCTATCTTTTCCGTGGATGTTTTTAGGGTATATGGGATTATATAGGTGAAGGAAGTCGGTTGGGGGGGGGGGCGCTCGAGGGGCCCAGGAGACAGGGGGCACGCCCAGTAGGGGGGGACTCCTATCTTTTGGCCTCCTCGAGGCTATTCTGACGTGGACTCCAAGTCTCCCGGATCATATTCTTCCCAAAAATCACGCTCCCAAAGGTTTCATTCCGTTTGGACTCCGTTTGATATTCCTTTTCTTTGAAATACTGAAACATGCAATAAAAGAGAAATATGGGCTGGCCTCCAGTTAGCAGGTTGGTCCAAAAAGTAATATAAAAGTGTATAATAAAGCCTGTTATCATCCAAAATAGACAATAAAATAGCATGAATGCTTCATAAATTATAAATACGTTGGAGACATATCACATACCTAGTTCAATCTCGTTACCAGCAAGTCTCTTTACTCGTTCCATAATACCTCATCCCGCAACTAACTCATTAGTCACATTGCTTGCAAGGCTTATAGTGATGAGAATTAACGAGAGGGCCCAGAGATACCTCTCTGAAACACAGAGTGACAAATCCTAATCTCGATCTATGCCAACCCAAAAAATACCTTTGGAGACACCTGTAGAGCATCTTTATAATCACCCATTTACGTTGTGACGTTTGATAGCACACAAAGTATTCCTGTGGTATTCGGGAGTTGCATAATCTCATAGTCTGACGAACATGTATAAGTCATAAAGAAAGATTTAGCAATGAAACTGTAATGATCATAATGCTAAGCTAACGAATGGGTCTTGTCCATCACTTCATTCTCCTAATGATGTGATCCTGTTCATCAAATGACAACACTTGTCTATGGTTAGGAAACATAACCATCTTTGATAAACGAGCTAGTCAAGTAGAGGCATACTAGACACTTATGTTTTGTCTATGTATTCACACATGTACTAAGTTTCCGGTTAATACAATTCTAGCATGAATAATAAACATTTATCATGAAATAAGGAAATAAATAATAACTTTATTATTGCCACTAGGGCATATTTCCTTCAAGAGGTCCACTAGTCAAAACCATCTGTGGAAAGTCAAAGGGCTAGATCTCGTGGTCAAACGCTACAAGGTTAGGCAGGGCATGGGCCTCGGGGGGGGGGGGTAGCAATGCCAACGGAGCGTCGCACCGGGCCCTCGTACATGCCGTATGGTG
>NC_057801.1:162012550-162013320 GCF_018294505.1 Triticum aestivum | reverse complement strand
TAGCAATTCCACTGGAGCAAGGCACCGGGCCCTCGTACATGTCGTACAGTGTGGTGGCATGTCTAAAGAGGCAGCACGCACCTCCGGGGTGTGCCCCCCCTAACGAACGACGATGACACGGTAGTAGACGTTCCGGGGTAACGGTGCGGCGTGAATATTATTGAACACTCGGAGCATGATAAAATCATGAGTTTTTACATGATGTGGGAACATGTGCTATAGGACTGATGGCAATTTTGCATAATTTTTGGTGATGGAGAACTATCTGAACACTTCCCTCTACGCGAATTGCTCTTCGTGTGTCTACGACTATGGCCGGCGACCTCCGGGGGCTAGCATGCCACCAAATCTTGCGTAGGTGGCCTCTCACAAGTCTGGAAGTGTTGTGGCGGTTGCAAACGCCCGGCACGCGTCTCCTAGGTGTGGACCCCCCTCACGGATGGCGCCGTCGTTGGCACTTGGAGGGGGGAAACGGCCGCGTCGGGCCTACACGGAGGGGATCTTGCTGTGGGTTTTGCCTGGATGTTGCTCCCAAGTGTTCCTATGGGCTGACCTAACAAAACCGGGTGCAGAGGTCCACTGGTCAAAGCCCGTTTGTGGAAAGTCAAAGGGCTAGATCTCGTGGTCAAACACTATAGTGTTAGGTGGGGCGGGGGCCCTGGTGGGAGGGGTAGCAATGCCACCGGAGCATCGCACCGGGCCCTTATACATGTCGTACGGTGTGGTGGCATGTCTGAAGAGGCGGCACACGTCTCCGGGGTGTGTCCCCC